>NC_057795.1:331232885-331532885 GCF_018294505.1 Triticum aestivum | reverse complement strand
ACGCTCGATCCCATTTGGCCGGACACACATTCCTGGGTCATGCCCAGCCTCGGAAGATCAACACGTCGTAGCCCCACCTAGGCACAACAGAGAGGTCAACACGCAGGGTCTAAATCCTATGCGCGCAGGGGTCTGGGCCCATCGCCCTTTGCACACCTGCATGTTGCGAGGGCGGCCGGAAGCAGACCTAGCCTCTCTTATACAAGAGTAGGCATTCCAGTCCAATCCGGCGCGCGCCGCTTCGTCACTGACGTGAAGAAGGCTTCGGCTGATACCACGATGTCGAGTGCCCATAACTATTCCCGCATAGTTGGTTAGTGCGTATAGGCCAGTGGCCAGACTCAGGTCAAATACCAAGATCTCGTTAAGCGTGTTATTATGAAGCAATCGCGAACGCCGACCAGGGCCAGGCCCACCTGTCTCCCAGGTGGTCTCAACCTACCCTGTCGCTCCGCCACAAAGATCCACATAGAGGGCCATCGGGACAAAGGTCCTTTTAGCCCCCAATCCGTGAATCACTCGCGGGTACTCCTCGAGCCGACCGATTTTAGTCACCATCTGTAATATGTATATATGTATAATATATAACTCGTGATCACCTCCCAAGTGATCACGGCCCAATAGTATAGCAAGGCAGACTGACAAGAATGTAGGGCCAATGATGATAAACTAGCATCCTATACTAAGCATTTAGGATTGCGGGTAAGGTATCAATGACTGTAGCAACAATGACAGGCTATGCAACAGAATAGGAGTAACCGAACAGTAACATGCTACACTACTCTAATGCAAGCAGTATAGAGAAGAATAGGCGATATCTGGTGATCAAGGGCGGGGGGCCTTGCCTGGTTGCTCTGGCAAGAAGGAGGGGTCGTCAACTCCGTAGTCGAACACAGGGGCATCAGCATCGTCACGGGGTCTACCGGAGAGAAGAGGGGGGAGAAACTGTAAATACATAGCAAGCAAGTGCATAACAGGACAACAAGCAGAGCTAGACGTGTTCTAACGCGGTATGAGGTGATACCGGTGAAGGGGGGAAACATCCGGGAAAGTATCCCCGGTGTTCCGTGTTTCCGGACAGATGAACCGGAGGTGAAATGCTGCAGGTTCACTATGCTAGGGACGCGTGGCGGACGAACGGGCTGCGTATCCGGATTTGTCTCGTCGTTCTGAGCAACTTTCATGTATAAAGTATTTTCATCCAAGCTACAATTTATTTTATATTGATTTTAAAAGATTTAAATCATTTTTAGCATTTATTTAATTATTTTAATTCAACATTATCTAGAACAGTGCATGCTGACATCAGCATGACGTCAGCAGTCAACAGAGGCGTTGACTGGTCAACTGACGTGTGTGTCCCGTTCGTCATTGACTAGACTAACTAATCATGATTAATTAGTTTAATTAGTTGTTTATTTTAATTAATCAGAATTAGTTTAATTAATTAATTTTATTATTATTATTTTTTAATTCTTCTTCTTTTTTTAATATCGTTCTGGGGGCGGGGCCCATATGTCATAGGCCCTAAGGGCCATAGCGGGTTCGGGCGCGGGCATGCGGGTGCACTCGATTGGGGCTCACGGGGTGGTGCGGGCGTAGACGGGCGCGGGCCGGCGTGTGGCTGGGGCGGAGCAACCACAGGAGAGCGACGGCCGCTAAAGGCGTGAGCACGCGCGAGAGAGGGCGAGGCCAGGGACACGCGGGGAGCACGGCGTCGGAGCACTGGCCGCGGGCGCCAATGGCGGGTGGCCACGCACGGGAGCGCTCGCGAGGAGCGCGACCAAGTGGAGATGGGCTCGCACGGCGTGCTGGGGCCAGCAGAGCCTGGCCACGACCAAGCGCGGGAGGCATTGTAGGGAGCGGCGTGTGCGTGTGAGCAACGGTGAGGTCTAGTGGATGAGCGAGGCGACGACCGGAGTGACGACAACACCAACAGCAAGCAGCAGCATGGGTTCGAGTAGCAGGGAGAAGAAAAACGAACGAAGCTCACATAGGGAGCTCATGGAGGCTCTGCGAAAGCTTAGGAGCAGCAGGGGTTCGCCATAGTCGACGACGAACGCCGGCAGCTGAAGCGGGTAGCCGAAGTCGATCTGCTCGACTTGGCGCATCCCAGCTCGTTCTGCTCCTCGATGACGGTGTAGTAGACGGCGCCGGAGTGGCCGGACATGGCCTCACGGCGCGGGGACGACGGTGATGCTTGATGGCGGGGAAGACGCACACGGCGACTGGTCATGGAAGAAGGCGAGCAGTAGAATGAGATGCGCCGCGTGGGGAAGGATGGGGCATGGCGGAGGCAGAGGGCAGCTCCGGGCGGCGGCGATCCGATGACGGGGCCGCGGGTGGTGGCTCGGGCCGGGGTGGTGGCCCGGGCCGGGGTTGCCGAGGCCGACGCGGGGAGGCGAGGTGGCGGAGGAGGTGGCCAGCCAGGCGGCGGCTGACCGGCGAAGGGCGTTGGGATCGACGGGATCCCGATCCAGGGCGACAGGGAGGAGAAGAGGATCGGGGGGGAGTGGGTTGCTGCGACTAGGGTTTGACCCCAGGGGGGGCCTTATGGGTGAGCGGCTGGGCCGGCGGGCCAGTCGGCGCAGTGGACAGCTAGGCCTGGCCCAGTTAGGGCGGGGGGTTGTTTTATTTTATTTTTGTTTTGTCTTTATTTATTCTTTTAACTTCGGTTTTAAATGTTTTAATATCAAAACAATTTTATCAAACTATAAAATCCATACCTAAATTAGTAAGGTAACATAACTCATTGTAATAAAATGTTCACACATTATCTTAAATAGCTTACAATTACCTATATACATAAAAGCATTTATTAAGTATTTTCAAATATTGTTTTAATTATTTTAGTGCACATAAATATTTTATAAAAGTGTGGTTTCATCACCTACCACTACTGATGGATTAATCGACACACTCCGAGCATTTTAGTTTTAATGTTTGAAAACTTCATCGTTTGGTTTGATTTCGAATTTGAATTCGATCGGGTTTGAATTAACGCGAGATTAACAACAGTGACCTCAATGACGTGGCATCATTAGTAGAGGTTACTGTAGCATGATAACCCGGGCGTCACAATTCTCCTCCACTACAAGAAATCTCGTCCCGAGATTTAAGAGGTAGTGAAAGGGGGAAGGTTTGGTTACGAATCTAGCGGGTCTTCTCATCCTGGCTTGCTCTTCTCGAAGAGGCCGGTCCAATACATTGATGTCTCCATTTCTCTGCTTCAGGTCATCATGATGAAGTCGACGTCCTTTCTTCAGGAACTCCATCGTACTTACGAAAGAATAAAGGGTGGGCATTCCAAGAGAACAGACCTCTGCAAGGTCGACTATCTGGTCGATAACATCAAGGAAGGTGGCGGAACCGCGGAAGTAACTCTCAAACTGAAACTTACGAAAATCTCTAGAACATAGTAAGGAGGTATCATGTGAAGTTTCAAGCGGGCAGACAAACGTTTGATGCCTGAAACGGGGTGTGAATGGGGTTCAAAGCATGCTCTCCAAAGGTGGCTTGTGATCTTTCATATGAAGCCAAGCATGAGGAATGACTTTAGAAACAGGGGTGTACAGGAGAGTCAGGTTTCGATCCTGTGGAACTGTGGGTTATGGGCCCATCATGTGGCTAAAAGTAGGAAGGGAGTTGACATCTTGGACGGTCATGATAGCAAGACATGTCAGAGGGTAGCCTATCAATTATGTCGGCAACAATGTCGGTACCAAGGGCGAGGGACGAAGAGAACCATTTTCCTGCTCGTTGAACGAGGCGAACCATTAGGCAAAGTTCTCGTCCATCGGTGGCTACCGAAATGTCATCAACAATAGCAATAGGGTCTTGCTGACAGAATTGTACACCGAGGTGTTTACATAAGCAGGAGAATATTATTGCTTAGATCATATAGATCACAAGAAGGTTTAAACAAATCAATGGAAAGGAAAAGTGGTTATCAGGTTTAAACAGAACAATGGAAGGGAAAATGTGTATACACACATATTCCCGGGGTATATCCTTCCCACGGACAAGCAGGGCATGATATCCATGACAGGATTTAAAGTAGAAATCTCTTTAGGTAAGGGGAGAGAAATTTCATGACATTACCCATACAACGGTGTTTGGATAAGTGAGCAAGTAACATTTAGCATTGGGCTTCAAATGTTCTTGTTGAAAATCGGAGCACCACAGACATGCTTCGAGATAGCATTGACATGGTCTTTAAGCAAAGGTCAGACTTTGGATACACAAAGGATCCATCAGGATAAACTTATTAAACAAGGCATTCAATTTCCTCATGGAAAAATGATTAACCTTGTTAAAAAGGAAACTATAACACTAGGTCCTCTGGTCAGGTGTGCTAGGCATGACATCACCTTACCGAGGCATATAGGGAGCAATGTTATAATTCTTGAAAATATATTTCAACCATCATATCTGACCGAGATTCAGATCTGATCGGTATTAGGATACCTCAAACTCAGGATGCCTGAGAAGAAAAGGTGCAAAGCAAATTGATGAGACAACATTGTAAGATTCTCGAGAAATTTACTACGGAAGCGAGTTCCGAAATAAGAGCTCATCATTAAACCAATGAAGGGATAAGGTGGTAGCCGATGAAATCAACAACAATTCATCGAGACTTCCAAAAGATGGGTTTCCACAATTATGTGAACAAGGAGATAACATTAGTCAGATCAATGATACAATGATGTATGCTCGAGGAAAACATACACAGTTAAACATTGGTTGAAAGGTGCAACCGAAATATGGGCTTAAGTAGCATGATCAATGTTAGAATGGTGGTTCGATAACCAATGGTCTAAGAATGAACGGCCGACCATTAATTTCAAAGCAATAGGATTGCTAGAAGGAAAGAATCCAAACAACACCATTCACTTGTTGGAATCAACACGGGGACCAAGAAAGAATGGTGATGGTGAGAAGTATCACTATACCAAGAATTCATAAGAGGTGGAGTAATCCTCATGACATTCTTGACATAAAAGATGGTAATACTCCAAGGTAAAGAAGAACAAATGCTGGATAGCAAGGAACTCAAGGTATAACACAGAACACAAACAAGTTTGTGTTGGAGGGAAGGCAATAAAGTGGTCGATGACAATACAAATCATCGAGGGCAAGGATGGTATTTCTCATCATGAATTCAATTGCTATCCTGGAAGAGCTCTGAATGCTGATGATGATCACGACACATTTGTCGAGAGATTTAATGAAGATGTAATCAATCAGTGATGACATCAAGTTAAAGGAATGATGAAGCAAGAGGTTATTGGAACCACAGTTACGACACAAACTCGAACTCAAGCTTGTTGTTTAAGGGGGAAGGGTATGACGAGGAAAATCGACGTAGGCTTAGCTATCGTCGCAAATTGGTGCTCCGAGAATAAGGACCAGGTAGCACAGTTAGAATCATCACGACAGTGATATAGCCAATCAAGCTATGAATAACTCGAAGGATTATTAAACTCATAAACAATGAAGATTACTTAGAGTTATTGAATCGGAGTGCGGCATCAATCCACTTATCGGAGTTCTCGGTTGACCAACAACCCAAGACCCATGAAGTGACATTGACAGGGAAAGGTAGTACTTCATCAACAGTTCGCAAGATGTAGTGCAATGACATGATATCCTCGAGATACCAGGGGTAATACTCGAAGGTAGATCATAATAGAGGTTGGGCTGGCATATTGATGTGTAGAAGACAAGTGCTTTAACTTGTCCGAGAAATGGATTAAAGAAGAACAATCATGGTCGGAACCACGGTTGCAAAGGATCAATTCACAGATACCAAATGATATTTATGAAGAAAATAGTTATTATTACAAGAAGCTTCCATGATAGGATCTACATCGTCTCCATGGGCATGAACACAAAGTTCAAGGTCGACTCCCACTTCCTCAATGTATAACCTTTCATTCACTGCTCTAGATAAAATGATTTCACTGTCAAAACCTACCTGGTGAATTACCAGAGGAGTATGACCCATGAAAACTTTCGGGTTCACACTGATTAAGGAAGGCATAGGTTCAACCCATCGGGGCTTCTTAGAACATATACCATGAACTTCAGGAGTAAATAACACAAGCTCAAAAGTAGAGCATGGTTGACAAAAGTAGAGGATACAATTTACCAAAGGCATTATGTATCGGGTAAAGAGCTCATAAGAATTTTGGTTGTGAAGGACACTGTCGGATAATAACCCGGCAATGGGTATGGCGGTCCACAATGAGGCTGATGTGAGTATCGGTACTCAATTAGAGGAAGAAAGAATGCAAATGCATCAGATTATAGAACAGCGGAATAATTCGATGCTTAGATAACAAAGGAATTATGATTTCCAAAACGAAGGATCAGAAGCAGACGCTCTAATCAAAGATGGATAACCGAATAGACATAGGGGGTTACAATCGACGGTAACTTGATTCGTCGAGACCCATCTCATGTTAAAAAAATGGCGTCTGAGACGGAAGGATGAATTCTCGGATCTGATTGAGGATTGCAAGCATTCGCAACATATTGAATCAACGGACTCAAATGATAATGACAAAGGATGCCAATAAGATTACCAGACTTATGGGATTAACCATAATGGAAGTGTAACGCCCCAGATGCAACTTTCCATATTCGTAACTCCAACTCTTGCCTTTTCCGGAGATGCGATATGATATTTCCTCCGTGGTTGGGTTTTTGTCTGTTGTTTTGCATTTTGTTCTTGTTATGCATCTCGTCTCATGTCATCATTCACATTGCATCGGCATCATTTTCATAAAACTTGCATCCGTTCGGGTTCCGCCGGTTCTCTCTGTTGTCCGTTCGGAGTCCAGACACACTCGCACGCGCCCGCGGCACCTCCGAAATATATTTTATTAGTGGCATAAAAATGTTCTCGGAATGGGTTGCAACTTGTCGTGCGGTCTTATTATAGTGTAGACAGACCGCCTGCCAAGTTTCCTCGCATTCAGAGTCCATTTGATAGCTCAACCGTTAAATATAGCGGTACCGTTGCCGATACCTTCGTCGGATGTTTCGATCTTCGAAACTGCCACCGGGCCTCTCTCTCTCTCTTCTCTCCACTCAACCCTGGTGCCTCAGTGAGCCGCGGCCCGCCCGAGCCCGCGCGCGGCCCGCGCGAGCCCATCAGCGCCCGACCGCGTCGCCTCCTGCTCCCTCGCCCCGATCTGGTTCGAAGGAGCTGAGCCCCTCTGCCCAGCGCCGCTCGACCCCGCCGCCTCGTCGGAGGAACGCCGCCGCCGTCGGACTCCAGCAGCAGGCCGGCCTCGTCTCCCTTCTCCTCCGTCCCCTCCTTCCCTTTGCTTTTTCTCTCTCTCCCTCTCATCTCCCTGCTTCCTCTCTCTCGCAGGGACTAGCAGGAGCGCCATGACCGCTGCTTCAAGCCTTGCCGCTGTCGTTTCGTGCCGGGGACGGATGGATCCATGCTCCCCGCGCCCGGATCTGCCCTGCCGTGTCACTCCGGTGCCCCGCCGCATCTCAGCCGCCCTCGTCCTCTACTTCCCTGCTCGAGATCGTGCCGCCGCTGTGCCTGCTCCCTCCTGCGCGAGGGAAACGAGCGCTCGACCGCGTGCGTTGACCGCGCACGCGTGGACCAGGAGGCCTTCGATCGTCTCCAGCGCCTCCCCAAGGCCCAGTGCCCCTTCCCGGCCTACCTCTCCACCGCCTGGGCCATGGTCCATGGTGAGCAGCGCCCATCCCTCTCCTATGCTTGTTGGGATAGTCAGTTTCAGCCCGCCTATGTTTTTTTTCGTGCCCTGTGAATTTGTCTAATTATCTAGAGTTGGCAGAATTGCAGAAAAACCCTCAAGCATCATGCATATAATAACTCCACAACCGTGCATCATATGTAAATAATTTATATATGTAAAATGCTTAGTTTTTCATCTAGTTTCATAATATGCCACTTTCATCCATGTTAAATATGTTTAAATTGCTGTTTGCATTAATTTGCTAAAATGCCATGCTAAAATGATTTATTTCATAACTAAATAACCGTAGCTCGGTTTTAAATAAACTTTATATGTAAATGGGGTGGAAAAATGCCTAGATTAACATGGTGCACTTTGTTTTACTGTTATCCAACTCTAAAATTGTGTTTAGGGCAGAACAGTACCGAATTCATAATTTGCATATGAGGATTTTCCCGGAATTGTTGTTTGTTGTTCCGGCCTCATTTAAATTTGCCTAAATAGTTAGTTTCCATATGCTTCACCTCTTGCCATGTTTAACAACATTTAATATTGTTGTGTACCTAAACGAGAGCGAACTAAATACTTGCATGTGGTGTTTCGTCAATATGCAACTCGTTGCATATTGAGCTCCACTTAACTTGTAGTATTGTTTGTTGCACTTTGCCATGCCATGCCTCATTAAATCGGACATGCATCATACTTGTTTGTGCATCATGCCATGTTTATGCTTGTGCATTTACCATGTTGTTTGTTTCTTTCCGGTGTTGCTTCTTAGTTCCGGTAATGTTGCGATTGTGAGGATTCGTTCGACTACCCCCGTTCCTCTTCTTCATGGACTCGTTCTTCTTCCTTGCGGGATTTCAGGCAAGATGACCGCTACCCTGGATCTCACTACTATCATTGCTATGCTAGTTGCTTCGTTCTATCGCTTTGCTGCGCTACCTATCAGTTGCTCTTCAAGCCTCCCAAATTGCCATGTCAGCCTCTAACCTTTCACCCTTCCTAGCAAACCATTGCTTGGCTATGTTACCGCTTTTGCTCAGCCCCTCTTATAGCGTTGTTAGTTGCAGGTGAAGTTGAAGATTGCTCCATGGTGGACAGGATTTTGGTTGGGATATCACAATATCTCTTATTTATTAATGCATCTATATACTTGGTAAAGGGTGGAAGACTCAGCCTTTTGCATGGTGTTTTGTTCCACTCTTGCTGCCCTAGTTTCCGTCATACCGGTGTTATGTTCCCGGATTTTGCGTTCCTTACGCGGTCGGGTGATTTATGGGACCCCCTTGACAGTTCGCTTTGAACAAAACTCCTCCAGCAAGGCCCAACCTTGGTTTTACCATTTGCCTCACCTAGCCCTTTTTCCCTTGGGTTTCCGGAGCCCGAGGGTCATCTATATTTTACCCCCCCGGGCCAGTGCTCCTTCGAGTGTTGGTCCAACCTGAGTGATGTCCGGCGCCCCCTGGGCAACCAGGGTCTATGCCAACCCGACGTCTGGCTCATCTGGTGTGCCCTGAGAACGAGATATGTGCAGCTCCTATCAGGATTTGTCGGCACATCGGGCGGCTTTGCTGGTCTTGTTTTACCATTGTCGAAATGTCTTGTAAACCGGGATTCCGAGTCTGATCGGGTCTTCCTGGGAGAAGGTATATCCTTCATTGATCGCGAGAGCTTATCATGGGCTAAGTTGGGACACCCTTGTAGGGTATAATTTTTCAAAAGCCGTGCCTGTGGTTATTGGCAGATGGGAATTTGTTAATGTCCGGTTGTAGATAACTTGACACCAAATCTGAATTAAAACGCATCAACCCTGTGTGTAGCCGTGATGGTCTCTTCTCGGCGGAGTCCGGGAAGTGAACACAGTCTTTGGGTTATGTTTGACGTAAGTAGGTGTTCAGGATCACCTCTTGATCAGTGCTAGATTCTCGACCGTTCCGCTTGTTCTCTTCTCGCTCTCATTTGCATATGTTAGCCACCATATCATGCTTAGTTGTTGCTGCAACCTCACCACTTTACCCCTTCCTTACCCATTAAGCTTTGCTAGTCTTGATGCCCATGGTAGTGGGATTGCTGAGTCCTCGTGGCTCATAGATTACTACAACAATAGTTGCAGGTACAGGTTTACCCGATGATCATGACGCGAGAGCGATGCTTGCTTGCGTTGAGTTCTTCTTCTGCTTCTTCGATCAGGGGATAGGTTCCAGGTCGGCAGCCTGGGCTAGCAGGGTGGATGTCGTTTGAGTTTCTGGTTATGTTTCATCCGTAGTCGGATGTTGATCTTATGTATGATGTGATGTTGTATTCGTGTGGCATTGTATGCCTTACGTATGTATCCCCATCTATTATGTAATGTTGATGTAATGATATCCACCTTGCAAAAGCGTTTCAATATGCGGGTCTATCCTTGGTGGGACCTTCGAGTTCCTTTTGGATAGGGTCGCATATTGGGCGTGACAAGTTGGTAATCAGAGCCTCGACCGACCATAGGAGCCCCCTTGATTGTTGGCCATTGTTGAGTCTAGAAGAAAACTATTTTGAGTCTTAGGATTATATATATCGGAGAGTAGGATTCTTTTTACTCCTCAGCCCCTTCGTCGCTCTGGTGAGGTCTCCTGACGTAGATGTTTTGTCTTTCCTCTCCTCAAATTTCACTAAATTTTTTTAGGATCACGCGGGTATCTTGGAATCGTTCCGATGGTTTTGTGACGAGAACATTGTTCTTGGTGCCTCCTGTCTATTATGTGGCATTGACCCGGGGAGTTGAGCTCCGAGGTGTTGTCGTCACAATTTTATCGTTGCAGTTCTGGAATACCTGAGTTTTGCCGACATCGAAAATCTCTTTTATGCAGTTGTTGGTGAGATAACCTCGACGTCACCCAGTACTGGGGAGTTCGGGAGTATTGCCATAACTCGTATAACGGATGCTTTTCGAAGGTTGAGGTACACGATTTCCGGAGTTTTCTTGGTTATGTGTTGACGGATGGATACAGCTGGATGTAGGGATTGTTAGTTTGGGTGAGATATATTGCTTCCCCTGTATCCCCAACACCAGATTGCATAACCAGAAAGTTTCGGGAGTTTTATAGGTGGGAATTCAAGTAGCTCCTAGAATATCTTTCGACAGATGCATGATATGGGATTGGGTAAATCTCTATCATATGTATTTGTTCCGGCTTATTCCGCAAGCCAAATCCTTTGTTTTGTTTTATTTGTGGTATTCGAGTTGCTTCGGAGTCAAATGTTGAATCCATACCTTTCCTAAACGGTGTTCTCATATTACTATGTGAATACTAATCCTTTTTGATCATTGAGGTTGTCATGTTAATCCTTTTCCAACCGGTGCGCTTCTCTTCGAGATGATCCCATCATTCTCCCCATCCGCAAGATCAATTCTAAGATTTCTCAACGGTGTTTGTTTCGTTCATCCCAAGTTGTCTTTGTTTTTCCCCACCCTCCCACCCTTTTTCTTCAAGGACTCATTTATTTTAATCAAGTATCCATTTATTCATGTGAAGTCACTTCACTCTTTTCAATCAATGTTCTGATCCGGTGATCCCTCGTGAAGATGCTCAACAGTTTCAAGTTCATCATCCTTCGTTCTTTTTTCTTCTCCGATGGATCCAATTCAAGCTTTCAGTGTTGATCATATTCCTTTCCTCATGTCAAATGCTTTCTCATGCCGGTGCACCTCTCAATCACTCACCTCTTGCTATTCATTTGTTCTGGAGTGCTGAAGATATCTCACAAGACTTGTGTTTCCATTCTCAATCCGTTCAAGCTATTTGGAGATTGTTATCTCATTCAAGCCATTTAATTCAACCGGTGCAACCTCTCTTTAAAATTGGTCAACGGTGTTTTCTTTTGAGTGGGCCCTAACCCACAGGTCTTTTCCCAGGATCTTACCTGACTCTTCTAATTTATCCGGAGCGATTTCCAAAGTCTTTCGAAGTTTGACGTAAGAATGAATTTTCATCAGTCATATCCCTTCTCCAAGATCGTTTTCAAAATATTTTGATCGTTGCTTCATCATTTCTATTCTTCTTTGATCCGAAGTGCCTCAACAATTTTGGTGGTTCTCGTCATCATTCTCAACATGTGAAGACCGAAGAAGTGTTTCCTCTAAATCTTGGTCCATTCTCTTGAAGATTCATGGTTCTAGCTTCATGCTATCCTCATAATTGTTTTGATTGTGAGATTTCTTTTCTTACCATCCGGAGCATTTCATGAGTTCTTTCCATTTTATTCCTACGAAGGCCATCATTTCGGGTTTATTCATTCTCAGCTTTTAGCTCTCCTTCTCCATATTCTACCGGTGCATCATTCAAGTATTCTCTAATAAGCTCATGGCCTCTTCGTTCTCTTGTATCTAAATCCCCTCAAGTATCTTCATTCGTTTTCCAATTCTTCCCGGTGAATTGTGCCTTTGCTACTTTCATTTTCAATTCTTACGGTGGTTCGTTCAAGATTTCACTTTCTTCGTTATCGTATCAATTCATCCATTCTTTCGTTGTTTCAATCCCACCGGTGGTTCCACCAATACCTTCTCAAGTTTGCGCTATATCTTTCTTAATCCTTTTTCAATGGGAATAAGTAGCATGACAAATCCGTTGCTTGTCAGCAATTTAAATTGGTGAAGGATAGGCATGACATAATTCTTATTCCTGTTTCATCCAAGTGATTCATCTTTCTTTCCGAAGTTGGTCATCATATCACATTCTCGGTTCGAGAGGCTTCATCTTTCTTTTCGGAGTTCCAAGCTCTCTCAATTATCTCGTCGCGAAGCTCCATCTAAATCATCGCAAGGGTCCACCTTGTGTTTTCAACTTCTCTTTCTTTTTATCATCTTTTTATTACCAGAGTTCTAAATGGAGGCTCTACATGGTGGTTTGTCAAGGATTCCTTTCATTCTCGATTTGTTCTTCAAGATTTCTCTTGAAGCTAAGATCCGCCAAGCTATACTCAAAATTAAACATGGTGCTCAACACATGTTTTGTTTTGAGGAGTTCAAGAATTCTTCATCTTGTATTTCGAAGTGCAACTCCTTCTATATTATCTTTTGAGGTGGTGTTATGTCATTCTTGATAATTTCCCTTCAAGTTTTTACGGTTCACAAGTTGTCAAGAATGAGATTGTGAAACCATCATTTTCTCTGCGATCGTGAATTGTTTCAACCCATTTTAATCTCTTCGTTGGAGTTATCTTGTGTCATATTTCACCTAAAGCCTTCCCTAAGGAATGTTGCTATTGTGGTGCTTATCAATGATCCAAGTTTTCTCCTATCCTCTCGGCGAAAGAAGTTTTCATCTCTTCTTTGATCTCAAACAAGCAATTGTTTTTCGTTAGTGGCAGAATTTCACCTCAAGTGTTGAGATGTTTTCCATAAGCCCACAACAAGCTTGTGCTTCTCGTTATTGATTTTCCAACAACTCCGTTCGATTCTTCTTTGCAAGGATGCTTTCCAAGTTCACTTGTGGCAAAAGTTGTCATTTTCTTCTCCGTCCCTTTATCCTAATGATCTAACTTCTATTCTTTTGTTACAGAGGCATTGTGATGTTGTGCTCTTCACCCATCACCTCGTTTTGTGAGGATTGTGTTCTTTTCTTGCTTATCCATTTAACCGGAGTGTTGTATCATCTCTTCAATATCTTTTCATCTCATCAAGTTTTCTTCTCTTTTCTACCGGAGTGCTGTCCAAATTCTGCCATTCTTGTTCCTTGGCTATCTCATTATACCGAGGTGGTCATATTCTTTTGTTCGTCAAGCTCTTATTTCCATGTCTTTCAACCTTCAAGTTCTCGTAATACTCCTTGTTCCTCTTTTCTAACGGATTGTTTGCAATCTCGTTCATCTTTGTTGTACTCTTTCTTTTAAATTGCTCAACCGCTCAAGGTTCGTGGTTTCACTCGTTCGTCAAAGAAGCAACTTAGTTTTACCTCTTATCTTCCTCTTTCTTTTTCCTCCGGTGCCATCCTAGATCTCGGGACGAGCTCCTCTCGTAGTGGTGGAGTGTTGTAACGCCCCGGATGCAACTTTCCATATTCGTAACTCCAACTCTTGCCTTTTCCGGAGATGCGATATGATATTTCCTCAATGGTTCGGTTTTTGTCTGTTGTTTTGCATTTTGTTCTTGTTATGCATCTCGTCTCATGTCATCATTCACATTGCATCGACATCATTTTCATAAAACTTGAATCCGTTCGGGTTCCGCCGGTTCTCTCCGTTGTCCGTTCGGAGTCCAGACACACTCGCACGCGCCCGCGGCACCTCCGAAATATATTTTATTAGTGGCATAAAAATGTTCTCGGAATGGGTTGCAACTTGTCGCGCGGTCTTATTATAGTGTAGACAGACCGCCTGCCAAGTTTCGTCGCATTCAGAGTCCATTTGATAGCTCAACCGTTAAATATAGCGGTACCGTTGCCGGTACCTTCGTCGGATGTTTCGATCTTCGAAACTGCCACCGGGCCTCTCTCTATCTTCTCTCCACTCAGCCCTGGCCTTTCTAGCACAGCCCACCTAGGCCCACTCTACCTCTCCTCGCGTCCGGAACCGCCCGATCGCGATCGGAGGGTCCGAAAACCCCCCTAGACCAAACCCTAGCCAAAAACTGCTATATAAACCCCCCTCCCCTTGCCATTTTTGGCCTCCACCTACCTCCTCCCTTAATTTCCGCGCAGCCAGTCACCTCCCACCTCGGATCTGGCGCCGCCGCCCCTGCCCGCCACTTGGCGCCGCCGCCACCGTGCCCGGGACAACCAGCGCGCGCCACCTCACGCCCCGGCGCCTCAGCGAGCCGCGGCCCGCCCGAGCCCGCGCGAGCCCATCGGCGCCCGACCGCGTCGCCTCCTGCTCCCTCGCCCCGATCTGGTTCGAAGGAGCTGAGCCCCTCTGCCCAGCGCCGCTCGACCCCGCCGCCTCGTCGGAGGAACGCCACCGCCGTCGGACTCCAGCAGCAGGCCGACCTCGTCTCCCTTCTCCTTCGTCCCCTCCTTCCCTTTGCTTTCTCTCTCTCCCTCTCATCTCCCTGCTTCCTCTCTCTCGCAGGGACTAGCAGGAGCGCCATGACCGCTGCTTCAAGCCTTGCCGCCGTCGTTTTGTGCCGGGGACGGATGGATCCATGCTCCCCGCGCCCGGATCTGCCCTGCCGTGTCATTCCGGCGCCCCGCCGCATCTCAGCCACCCTCGTCCTCTGCTTCCCTTCTCGAGATCGTGCCGCCGCCGTGCCTGCTCCCTCCCGTGCGAGGGAAACGAGCGCTCGACTGCGTGCGTTGACCGTGCACGCGTGGACCAGGAGGCCTTCGATCGTCTCCAGCGCCTGGGCCAGCGCCTCCCCAAGGCCTAGTGCCCCTTCCCGGCCTACCTCTCCACCGCCTGGGCCATGGTCCATGGTGAGCAGCGCCCAGCCCTCTCCTGTGCTTGTTGGGATAGTCAGTTTCAGCCCGCCTATGTTTTTTTCGTGCCCTGTGAATTTGTCTAATTATCCAGAGTTGGCAGAATTGCAGAAAAACCCTCAAGCATCATGCATATAATAACTCCACAACCGTGCATCATATGTAAATAATTTATATATGTAAAATGCTTAGTTTTTCATCTAGTTTCATAATATGCCACTTTCATCCATGTTTAAAATGTTTAACTTGCTGTTTGTTTAAATTTGCTAATATGCCATGTTAAAATGATTTATTTCATAACTAAATAACCGTAGCTCCGTTTTAAATAAACTTTATATGTAAATGGGGTGGAAAAATGCCTAGTTTAACATGGTGCACTTTATTTTCCTGTTTAACAACTCTAAAATTATGTTTAGGGCAGAACAGTACCGAATTCATAATTTGCATATGAGGATTTTCCCGGAATTGTTGTTTGTTGTTCCGGCCTCATTTAAATTTGCCTAAATAGTTAGTTTCCATATGCTTCACCTCTTGCCATGTTTAACAACATTTAATATTGTTGTGTACCTAAACGAGAGCGAACTAAATACTTGCATGTGGTGTTTCGTCAATATGCAACTCGTTGCATATTGAGCTCTACTTAACTTGTAGTATTGTTTGTTGCACTTTGCCATGCCATGCCTCCTTAAATCGGACATGAATCATACTTGTTTGTGCATCATGCCATGTTTATGCTTGTGCATTTACCATGTTGTTTGTTTCTTTCTGGTGTTGCTTCTTAGTTCCGGTAATGTTGCGATTGTGAGGATTCGTTCGACTACCCCCGTTCGTCTTCTTCATGGACTCGTTCTTCTTCCTTGCGGGATTTCAGGCAAGATGACCGCTACCCTGGATATCACTACTATCATTGCTATGCTAGTTGCTTCGTTCTATCGCTTTGCTGCGTTACCTATCAGTTGCTCCTCAAGCCTCCCAAATTGCCATGTCAGCCTCTAACCTTTTCACCCTTCCTAGCAAACCATTGCTTGGCTATGTTACCGCTTTGCTCAGCCCTCTTATAGCATTGCTAGTTGCAGGTGAAGTTGAAGATTGCTCCATGGTGGACAGGATTTTGGTTGGGATATCACAATATCTCTTATTTTATTAATGCATCTATATACTTGGTAAAGGGTGGAAGACTCGGCCTTTTGCATGGTGTTTTGTTCCACTCTTGCCGCCCTAGTTTCCGTCATACCGGTGTTATGTTCCCGGATTTTGCGTTCCTTACGCGGTCGGGTGATTTATGGGACCCCCTTGACAGTTCGCTTTGAATAAAACTCCTCCAGCAAGGCCCAACCTTAGTTTTACCATTTGCCTCACCTAGCCCTTTTTCCCTTGGGTTTCTGGAGCCCGAGGGTCATCTTTATTTTACCCCCCGGGCCAGTGCTCCTTCGAGTGTTGGTCCAACCTGAGCAATGTCCGGCGCCCCCTGGGCAACCAGGGTCTATGCCAACCCAACGTCTGGCTCATCTGGTGTGCCCTGAGAAGGAGATATGTGCAGCTCCTATCGGGATTTGTCGGCACATTGGGTGGCTTTGCTGGTCTTGTTTTACCATTGTCGAAATGTCTTGTAAACTGGGATTCTGAGTCTGATCGGGTCTTCCTGGGAGAAGGTATATCCTTCGTTGATCGCGAGAGCTTATCATGGGCTAAGTTGGGACACCCCTGCAGGGTATAATCTTTTGAAAGTCGTGCCTGCGGTTATTGGCAGATGGGAATTTGTTAATGTCCGGTTGTAGATAACTTGACACCAGATCTGAATTAAAACGCATCAACCCTGTGTGTAGCCGTGATGGTCTCTTCTCGGCGGAGTCCGGGAAGTAAACACGGTCTTTGGGTTATGTTTGACGTAAGTAGGTGTTCAGGATCACCTCTTGATCATTGCTAGCTTCTCGACCGTTCCGCTTGTTCTCTTCTCGCTCTCATTTGCGTATGTTAGCCACCATATCATGCTTAGTCGCTGCTGCAACCTCACCACTTTACCCCTTCCTTACCCATTAAGGTTTGCTAGTCTTGATGCCCATGGTAGTGGGATTGCTGAGTCCTCGTGGCTCATAGATTACTACAACAATAGTTGCAGGTACAGGTTTACCCGATGATCATGACGCGAGAGCGATGCTTGCTTGCGTTGAGTTCTTCTTCTGCTTCTTCGATCAGGGGATAGGTTCCAGGTCGGCAGCCTGGGCTAGCAGGGTGGATGTCGTTTGAGTTTCTGGTTATGTTTCATCCGTAGTCGGATGTTGATCTTATGTATGATGTGATGTTGTATTCGTGTGGCATTGTATGCCTTACGTATGTATCCCCATCTATTATGTAATATTGATGTAATGATATCCACCTTGCAAAAGCGTTCCAATATGCGGGTCTATCCTTGGTGGGACCTTCGAGTTCCTTTTGGATAGGGTCGCATATTGGACGTGACAGGAAGCAAACAAGAAATTCCAGAGCAATAGGTTGCTGAGGATTTTTGGAAGATCGAATGGTATTTCGAAGACTTTTGTGAAACACATGAACAGCTGGGGATGAGTGGATACTCGATAAGGGCGAGAAATTATCCGTAGGGGTATTCAGGTGGAAAGGAACTGCAAGGCAGTAGGCACAAAATATTCTCAGAACAATAGAGGGGATTTCAGGGTATCTTGTTATAGCAAGATCAACTGGGCATAAAAGTAAGAATGGCAAGTGGATGTATTTATCCATAGGGATATTTTGGTGGTTGGGAATTGCAAAAGCAACAGGCTCAAAGTCTCGAGAGAACATCGGAGAGTATCTTCGAAATCCTTCGGTGCAGCAAGTAATCATCCGGACTGAAGAGGCTCTCCGGCAGAAAGTATTATCGAGAACCTAGAGTCAGAGTTAGTAAAAATTGTTTAACCCGAATAGAAGAGAGATCAGAGTCCCAGAGTAAAGGTCGAGGAGTAAAAGATCCTAGTACCACCCAATGGCGACGTGGGCCCTTAAGCCACACAACCATGTTAGTAAAAGTTTTTGCAATGTCTAGACTCGACTTCGGCCAAGGAGTGTGGAAGGGGGATTCCTACAGGCAGTCGGCTCTAATACCAACTTTAGACGCCCCCAATTCAATCGTACTCTAATCATACACGCAAACGTGTACGATCAAGATCAGGGACTCACGAGAAGATATCACAACACAACTCTACAAATAAAATAAGTCATACAAGCATCATAATACAAGCCAGGGGCCTCGAGGGCTCGAATACAAGTGCTCGATCATAGACGAGTCAGCGGAAGCAACAATATCTGAGTACAGACAAAAGTAAACAAGTTGCCATAAGATGGCTAGCACAAACTAGGATACAGATCAAAAGAGGCACAGGCCTCCTGCCTGGGATCCTCCTAACTACTCCTGGTCGTCGTCAGCGGGCTGCACGTAGTAGTAGGCACCTCCAGAGTAGTAGTCGTCATCGACGATGGCGTCTGGATCCTGGGCTCCAATGTCTGGTTGCGGCATCCGAGAAGAAGAGGAAAACGGGGGAAAAGAGGGAGCAAAGCAACCGTGAGTACTCATACAAAGTACTCGCAAGCAAGGAGCTACACTACATATGCATGTGTATATGTGTAAGGAGGCAATATGAGTGGACTGAACTGCAGAATGCCAGAATAAGAGGGGAATAGCTAGTCCTATCGAAGACTACGCTTCTGGCAGCCTCCGTCTTGCAGCATGTAGAAGAGAGTAGACTGAAGTCCTCCAAGTAGCATCGCATAGCATAATCCTACCCGGCGATCCACCCCTCGTCGCCCTGTGGAAAAGCGATCACCGGGTTGTCTGTGGAACTTATCTGGGTGTGTTTTATTAAGTGTCCGGTTCTAGTTGTCATAAGGTCAAGGTACAACTCTGGGTCGTCCTTTTACCGAGGGACACGGCTATTCGAATAGATTAACTTCCCTGCAGGGGTGCACCACATAACCCAACACACTCGATCCCACTTGGCCGGACACACTTTCCTGGGTCATGCCCGGCCTCGGAAGATCAACACGTCGCAGCCCCACCTAGGCACAACAGAGAGGTCAACACGCCGGTCTAAATCCTATGCGCGCAGGGGTCTGGGCCCATCGCCCATTGCACACCTGCATGTTGCGAGGGCGGCCGGAAGCAGACCTAGCCTCTCTTATACAAGAGTAGGCGTTCCAGTCCAATCCGGCGCGCGCCGCTCCGTCGCTGATGTTAAGAAGGCTTCGGCTGATACCACGACGTCGAGTGCCCATAACTATTCCCGCGTAGTTGGTTAGTGCGTATAGGCCAGTGGCCAGACTCAGATCAAATACCAAGATCTCGTTAAGAGTGTTATTATGAAGCAATCGCGAACACCGACCAGGGCCAGGCCCACCTATCTCCCAGGTGGTCTCAACCCGCCCTGTCGCTCCGCCACAAAGATCCACACAGAGGGCCATCGGGACAAAGGTCCTTTCAGCCCTCAATCCGTGAATCACTCGCGGGTACTCCTCGAGCCGACTCGACTTTAGTCACCATCTGTAATATGTATATATGTATAATATATACCCATGATCACCTACCGAGTGATCACGACCCAATAGTATAGCAAGGCAGACTGACAAGAATGTAGGGCCAATGATGATAAACTAGCATCCTATACTAAGCATTTAGGATTGCAGGTAAGATATCAATGAATGTAGCGACAATGACAGGCTATGCAACAGAATAGGAGTAACCGAACAGTAACATGCTACACTATTCTAATGCAAGCAGTATAGAGAAGAATAGGCGATATCTGGTGATCAAGGGGGGGCCTTGCCTGGTTGCTCTGGCAAGAAGGAGGGGTCGTCAACTCCGTAGTCAAACACAGGGGCATCAGCATCGTCACGGGAACTACCGGAGAGAAGAGGGGGGAGAAACAGTAAATACATAGCAAGCAAGTGCATAACAGGACAACAAGCAGAGCTAGATGTGTTCTAACGCGGTATGAGGTGATACCGGTGAAGGGGGGAAATATCCGGGAAAGTATCCCCGGTGTTCCGTGTTTCCGGACAGATGAACCGGAGGTGAAATGTTGCAGGTTCACTATGCTAGGGACGCGTGGCGGACGAACGGGCTGCGTATCCGGATTTGTCTCGTCGTTCTGAGCAACTTTCATGTACAAAGTATTTTCATCCAAGCTACGGTTTATTTTATATTGATTTTAAAAGATTTAAATCATTTTTAGCATTTATTTAATTATTTTAATTCAACATTATCTAGAACAGTGCATGCTGACATCAGCAGTCAACAGAGGCGTTGACTGGTCAACTGACGTGTGTGTCCCGTTCGTCATTGACTAGACTAACTAATCATGATTAATTAGTTTAATTAGTTGTTTATTTTAATTAATCAGAATTAGTTTAATTAATTAATTTTATTTTTTTAATTCTTCTTCTTCTTTTTTTAATATCGTTCTAGGGGTGGGGCCCATATGTCATAGGCCCTAAGGGCCATAGCGGGTTCGGGCGCGGGCATGCGGGTGCACCCGATTGGGGCTCACGGGGTGGTGCGGGCGTAGACGGGCGCGGGCCGGCGCGTGGCTGTGGTGGAGCAACCACAGGAGAACAACGGCCGCTAAAGGCGTGAGCACGCGCGAGAGAGGGCGAGGCCAGGGACACGCGGGAAGCACGGCGTCGGAGCACTAGCCGCGGGCGCCAGTGGCGAGTGGCCACGCACGGGAGCGCTCGCGAGGAGCGCGACCAAGTGGAGATGGGCTCGCACGGCGTGCTGGGGCCAGCAGAGCCTGACCACGACCAAGCGCGGGAGGCCTTGTAGGGAGCGGCGTGTGCGTGTGAGCAACGGTGAGGTCTAGTGGATGAGCGAGGCGACGACCGGAGCGACAACAACACCAACAGCAAGCAGCAGCAGGGGTTCGAGTAGTAGGGAGAAGAAAAACGATCGAAGCTCACATAGGGAGCTCATGGAGGCTCTGCGAAAGCTTATGAGCAGCAGGGGTTCGCCATAGTCGACGACGAACGCCGGCGGCTGAAGCGGGTAGCCGAAGTCGATCTGCTCGACTTGGCGCATCCCAGCTCGTTCTGCTCCTCGATGACGGTGTAGTGGACGAAAACGGAGTGGCTGGACATGGCCTCACGGCACGGGGACGACGGTGATGCTTGATGGCGGGGAAGACGCACACGGCGCCTGGTCATGGAAGAAGGCGAGCAGTAGAATGAGATGCGCCGCGTGGGGAAGGATGGGGCGCATGGCGGAGGCAGAGGGCAGCTCCGGGCGGCGGCGATCCGGTGACGGGGCCGCGGGTGGTGGCTCGGGCCGGGGTGGCCGAGGCCGACGCAGGGAGGCGAGGTGGTGGAGGAGGTGGCCGGGAGGAGAAGGGGATCGGGGGGGGGGGGAGTGGGTCGCTGCGACTAGGGTTTGACCCTAAGGGGGGCCTTATGGGTGAGCGGCTGGGCCGGCGGGCCGGTCGGCGCAGTGGACAGCTGGGCCTGGCCCAGTTAGGGCGGGGGGTTGTTTTATTTTATTTTTGTTTTGTCTTTATTTATTCTTTTAACTTCGGTTTTAAATGTTTTAATATCAAAACAGTTTTATCAAACTATAAAACCCATACCTAAATTAGTAAGGTAACATAACTCACTGTAATAAAATGTTCACACATTATCTTAACTAGCTTACAATTACCTATATATATAAAAGCATTTAGTAAGTATTTTCAAATATTGTTTTAATTATTTTAGTGCACATAAATATTTTATAAAAGTGTGGTTTCATCACCTACCACTACTGATGGATTAATCGACACACTCCGAGCATTTTAGTTTTAATGTTTGAAAACTTCATCGTTTGGTTTGATTTCAAATTTGAATTCGATCGGGTTTGAATTAACGCGAGATTAACAACAGTGACCTCGGTGACGTGGCATCATTAGTAGAGGTTACTATAGCATGATTACCCGGGCGTCACAAAGGGGTATAAATCACCAGCATGTACAGTTGGTGAACAAAGAAGGTACTACTCGTTGGCTTACATCTATCACCTCTTTCCGGACATCTTGCAAATCATGGTTGCCTAGCTTTTGATTTGAATCAATTGTTGCGCCGTGGCCGGTCAGACGTACTGCTGCTACTCAGGTGGAGCTTCTTGCATGGACGCCTCCGGCGGCAGCAGAAGAGGTTAGGCTTCTGCACCCAGATGAGCCTCCGTAGGTAAGCTTTCGTTGATGATCTCGGTGGCTGCAACAAAACTGCGACCCAGCCTGCATAGAGAGGAGTTGGAGATGAGGAACACCAGCATCATGTGAGAGGAGTGGACTCATTCGCCTACCGACCACTGGACTCCGTTGTAGCTCGGAGAAAAAGTGTTTTGCTATGTGTGGAATCAGAGAGAGCTGGCCATCGACGGCGTGAGGTGTGTGTAGGCTAGAAAAAGTGGTTTGCTTTATGTGGGAGATTGAGATCTAGTGCGTTTTGTTTTGAAAGATAAAGACTATTCGGCTCTTACGGTTGGAAACAGAAGTAGTATTTATTAATGGAAAACCGAAAAGAGCTTGCTCGGCTCCTACATTAGAAACTGAACCATTCATTAATGGGGAATCAAGCTGCTTGTACTCCATCGGAAGAATTGCGTATGTGTTTCAGTAGCAGCTGCAGTTAACTCCAGAATAAGAGATCTATTTAGTGGTTAAACACAAAAATAAAAATGATGATGTGGCAGGCTGCATGTGCTGGTGTGGCATTGTAGGGCATGTGTGCTGAGGTGGATAGGTTGCATGTGAAGAGAAATATGTTAGTGGGGATGAACTATTTAGGTATTATAGATGATGTGATGGACAAGACCCATCCGTTAGCTTAGCATAATGATCGTTTAGTTTTATTGCTACTGCTTTCTTCATGTCATATATATATTCCTCCGACTATGAGATTATGCAACTCCTGGACACCGGAGGAATGCCCTGTGTGCTATCAAACGTCACAACGTAACTGGGTGATTATAAAGATGCTCTATAGGTATCTCCGAAGGTGTTTGTTGGATTGGCATAGATCAAGATTAGGATTTGTCACTCTGAGTATCAGAGAGGTATCTCTGGGCCCTCTCGGTAATGCACATCATATGAAGCCTTGCAAGCAATGTGACTAATGAGTTAGTTACAGGATGATGCATTAGGAACGAGTAAAGAGACTTGCTGGTAACGAGATTGAACTAGGTATGAAGATATCGACGATCGAATCTCGGGCAAGTAACATACCGATGACAAAGGGAATAACGTATGTTGACATTGCGGTTCGACCGATAAAGATCTTCGTAGAATATGTGGGAACCAATATGAGCATCCAGGTTCCGCTATTGGTTATTGACCGAAGATATGTCTCAGTCATGTCTACATAGTTCTCGAACGTGTAGGGTCCGCACGCTTAATGTTCGATGACGATATGTATTATATGAGCTATGTGTTTTGGTGATCGAAGGTTGTTCGGAGTCCCGGAGATCACGGACATGATGAGGAGTCTCGAAATGGTCGAGAGGTAAAGATTGATATATTGAAAGGTGGTATTCGGACACCAGAATGGTTCCGGAGTGTTTTGGGTATTTATCGGAGTACCGAGGGGTTACCGGAACCTCCCAGGGGAAGTAATGGGCCACATGGGCCATAGGGGAGAGGCAAGGCTGCCCGCAAGGGAGTGGCGTGCCCCCCCCATGGGGAGTCCGAATTGGACAAGGGGAGGGGGCGCGACCCCCTTTCCTTCTTCCTCTCCCTCTCCTTCCCCCTTCCCCCCTTCGATAGAAGGAAGGGGGGCGAATAGGACTAGGAGTCTTAGTAGGACTCCCCCCACTTGGGGCGCGCCCTAGGCCGGCCTCCTCTCCCTCCCTCCTTTATATACGGGGGGCGCCCCTATGACACACAACAATTGCTCTTAGCCGTGTGCGGCGCCCCCCTCCACAGTTTACGCCTCCGGTCATATTCTCGCGGTGCTTAGGTGAAGCCCTGCGCAGATCATATCACCATCACCGTCACCATGCCGTCGTGCTGACGGAACTCATCTACTCCTTCAACCCTTTGTTGGATCAAGAGCTCGAGCGACATCATCACGCTGAAGATGTGCAGAACTCGGAGGTGTCGTACGTTCAGTACTCGATCGGTCGGAACAAGAAGACGTTCGACTACATCAACCGCGTTGAGCAAACACTTCCGCTTTTGGTCTACGAGGGTATGTGGACACACTCTCCCCCTCTTGTTGCTATGCATCTCTTTGATAGATCTTACGTGAGCGTAGGATTTTTTTTTGAAATTGCATGCTATGTTTCCCAACAGTGGCATCCAAGCCAGGTCTATGCGTAGATGATATGCACGAGTAGAACACAAAGAGTTGTGGGCGGTGATCGTCATACTGCTTACCACCAATGTCTTATTTTGATTCGGCGGTATTGTTGGATGAAGCGGCCCGGACCAACCTTACATGACCACATTCATGAGATCGGTTCCACCGACAGACATGCAACTAGTTTTGCATAAAGGTGGCTGGCGGGTGTGTGTTTCTCCTACTTTAGTTGAATCGAATTTGACTGCGGCTGGTCCTTGTGAAGGTTAAAATAGCAAAATTGATAAATCACCGTTGTGGTTTTTGTGCAGTAGGTAAGTACGGTTCTTGCTAGAAGCCCATAGCAGCCACGTAAAACTTGCAACAACAAAGTAGAGGACGTCTAACTTGTTTTTGCAGGGCATGTTGTGATGTGATATGGTCAAGACATGATGTGATATACGTTGTTGTATGAGATGATCATGTTTTGTAGAAGTTATCAGCAACTGGCAGGAGCATTATTGATGAGGACATCAATACCATTGTTACACCCACAACCCCTGCTGCTATACATACTGGACCAATTACTAGAGCTCGCGCACGCCAATTAAATTACCAGGTACTTCCGTTTCTTGGTAATGATTCTAATGTTCATGAGAATATGATGCTGCCTAAATTGGATACATTTGTTTTGCTTACAAATGAAGAGCCTAGCTTGGAGAAGGATGAACATTGGAGCAAGAACAAGCATGGAGATGATGGCATGTGCAAGGAGAACAAGAACGGAGTTACAAGTGATGATTTCAGGACGTTGAAGCCACCATAATGAGTGCATGAAGCCTTGGACGAAATATACAAGATGCTACTTCAGAACTTTCGTCCAGAGGCTATTCTAGGTGCTACGTCACCTTATTATTGGGCCAGGCCCATGTATTTTCTAAATACTTGAGTATAGGCTGTTTTTAGAGTCCGTATGTGTGGGGAAACAAGAGATAGGGTTGGTTTTGGACCCCTTCCCCAAGGGCCACGAAATCCCCCCCTCTTCCTCCATATATACAGCCCTTAGGGCGTCGTTTAGACTTTGGATTTTGTTTAGATTAAAAGTTCGCCATAGCTGTAACTTTGCGTATTTCGTTTGTGTTCAACGACCAGACAAAGGCGTCACAGAACCCCACCTTGATCAATAAAGCTTTCATCTTATATTCGCAATATCCAGATTGCAATCTCAATTTCTTGCTTGTTCTTCGTTTGCTCGCAGGAAACAGACCCTCGTGGTCAGGTTGATCGTGCTCCGGCGTGGTCGATAACCTCTCGGAGTTGGTTTAGCGATTGCTAAGGCGCGACGTCCTCACACGTTCGTAGTCAGATCGTCAAAGTCGACTTCCACCAAAGCGATATCCATCATCTCATCGAAAGACGGGACACCTTTGCCTCTATCAAGTGGTATCAGATTTCCAGGTTGCTCGGTGAGATTTTACAGTTTTTTGTAGTTTAGATCGAGTCCGTTCTTCATCCCTATAGTCCACGAAAAAGCCAAAAAAAGGGTTAGTTCATCCTATCCGAACCTGTCTGAGCCTTTGCATAGTCTTTTCAGTATTTTGCTTTGTTGAATTTGCGGTTGCATCATCGCGTCAAGTTGCTGGTCTTAGCGTCTAGTCTTTTAGAGTTTTGAGTTCTGGTCATAAGTTGTCACGCCGCCACCGCACCATCATCATCGCCCCTGCCAACTACCACCACCGCTCCGAATCCGTATCCATATACCACCACCAGTCCGTATCCATATACCACCACCGATCCATATCCATATACTACCACCGCTACCACCACCGCTGCCATATACCACCACCATATATCCACCACCAATCCGAGTTCCTTGCATATTAGGTTTGTTTTAAAGATCCATCTAATTTCCGATTCGTGTTTCCTTGCCTGAGTAGGTTTCGGAAAAAAAAGTCTGGAGACCCCCGGGCAGTTTTTAGGCCAAAATTTCGGCGACTAAAAATATTTTTTCCCTATCCTATTTTTAGGTCCCAGGGCGTGTTTTGAGACACTCGCCATCATAGTGATTTTTTGTCGCACTTTTTCATCGTCGCTGCCCTGATTTCCAGAAAAAAAATTGTCAAAAAAATTTCGTGCCCATCCTGTCAGTTTGACCTGAGAAGAGTTTTGAGACACTCGCCATTATAGTGATTTTTCGCAAAAAAAGAGGAGCGCAAAAAAAAAAGAGCGATTTTTTTTCCAGAGTGTGCTTCTCCCTTGTTTACGTGCAGCACCGTGATTTTGTTAGTGTTCTAGGCTCGCGTCTCTAGCACGGTCTAGCCTAGGACCAGCACAATACCGTCGTTGCGCGTTTATTCAACTTTGCATATCTGAATTGATTATTGCTGATCATTTTTGCTACCATATTATAAGCCTTCCCAGCTCCACATACATCTACGTCGTGTGTTTGACTCTCCCTGGTAATCGCTCTATCCAAGCTTTGAGAGTTTTGACTACAACGGTTGCCGATCATCGCCTGCTGCTGGGTAAGAACTGGTAAGAATTTGAGTTTTGCTTGACAGATTTGTGCCACCCACCACCACCACTTGTTAGTAGTCTGTAGGATCATATTCTTGTGTGTTTCTATTGCTGCTAAACATGCCAGGATCGCAAGCCAACGAGATTGACTGGGAGAACTTAACGAACAAGGAGCTTCATGATAAGTTTCAGCAAATGATGACTGAACAGGTGCAAGATGTGCTAAACAATTTTGAAGAGGCCATGGAGAAGATCATTGGCCTTGAGAAGACCTTCGAAACAAAGCTCGATAACAGATTTAATGAACTGCTTGCGCGTCTTCCACTGGCTGCACCTGCCGCACCTCTGCAACAACAACAACAACTACCTCCACGTCGCGAAACAGCCCTCCGCCGAGCGAGCCGTGTCCTTCTTCAGCCTGGCCAAACTGTTGGTGCTGCTGTTGATACTTCTGTGGCTCCTGCTGCTAATGCGAAGGATGATTATGCGGGAGATTACGAGGATGAGGTTGATCAAAATCAGAACCACGTGCAACCACCAGCACCACAACCACCAGGTCGTCCACATGCAAATAATCACAATGGTAGGTGTCGGTGTCAAAACCGGCGGATCTCGGGTAGGGGGTCCCGAACTGTGCGTCTAGGCGGATGGTAACAGGAGACAAGGGACACAATGTTTTTACCCAAGTTCGGGCCCTCTCGATGGAGGTAAAACCCTACTCCTGCTTGATTGATATTGATGATATCGGTAGTACAAGAGTAGATCTACCACAAGATCAGAGAGGCTAAACCCTAGAAGCTAGCCTATGGTATGATTGTTGTTCGTCCTACGGACTAAAACCCTCCGGTTTATATAGGCACCGAAGAGGGTTAGGGTTACACAGAGTCGGTTACAATGGTAGGAGATCTACATATCCGTATTGCCAAGCTTGCCTTCCACGCCAAGGAAAGTCCCATCCGGACACGGGACAGAGTCTTCAATCTTGTATCTTCATGGTCCAGGAGTCCGGCCGAAGATGATAGTTCGGCTATCTAGACACCCCCTAGTCCGGGACTCCCTCAGTAGCCCGTGAACCAGGCTTCAATGACGACGAGTCCGGCGCGCATATTGTCTTCCGCATTGCAAGGCGGGTTCCTCCTCCGAATACTTCATAGAAGATTTTGAACACAAGGATAGTGTCCGGCTCGGCAAAATAAGTTCCACATACCACTGTAGAGAGAATAATATTTGCACAAGTTCAATCTGCTGACGTATACCGTGGTGTGACATCATACCACGACCAAGCCTTTATTCAAATCGTTTTTACTGTTCCACCTCAGCATGTTTAGCGAGGCGGTTTCCTTGGCACGTCTTGTCAAAGCAGGGATCGTGTCCCCTTATTCCGGGATTCTCATCAATACGGGCGTGGGTAACCCAACCGTGCCCGTTGGCACGTCTCCTCTATCGAAGGCGAGTCCCGAAAGGTCACGGGGGAGGCTCTTGGTATTCTACCTCTTTATAAAGAGACCAAGGCTCCACTCCCTTCTTTCAATCTCAATCGAATCCGCCCCTCGCCTCGAGTTCCAACACCCAAAGCTCCAGATTCGGGCGCTTCGGACCTTCGATGATGTCCGGCTCCAACCTGCAAGGCCGGTGGATGCCTTCCTCCATTACGGAAGAAGATGTTTTAAAGCTAAGAGAGGCCAGGTATCTAACCGGCAAATTTTCGCATAGGCTGCCTGCCCAAGGGTAGGTTATTCCCACTCCCAAGCCTGGTGAAAGCATGGTGTTCACGTCTCACTTCCTTCGGGGGTTAAGCTTCCCGATGGACCCCTTCGTGAGGGGGCTCATGTTTTACTATGGGTTGGAATTTCACGACTTGGATCTAGAGTCCATCCTCCACATCTCATCGTTCATTGTCGTGTGTGAAGCCTTCCTCCGCATTACCCCTCACTTCGGATTGTGGCTCAAGACCTTCAAAGTCGAGCCGAAGATGATCAAGGGGCAACAGGCAGAGTGCGGAGGGGCTGTTATAAGCAAGAATGCTGATGCTCCGTGGCCTGAGGGCTCTTTTCAAGAGGAGCTCAGTTTATGGCAACAAGAGTGGTTTTATATCACAGCTCCCAGGGGCACCAAATGGGTGGCGCCACCTGCTTTTCGCTCGGGTCCTCCACCGCGGCTGGCGTCATGGGTCAATAAAGGGCTTGACTGGGGGCCTCCCAAGGGCGTGCCCTTGCTGCAGGGCCACATTCGAGACCCCCTAGAGAGAGAGATCACTTTGGTCATAGTAGCGCAGGTCATGCTGATTCGTCGCACCCTGCCCTGCAGACATCGCCCCCTCCATCTATGGGAATTTAACCCGGAGGGACCACGAGCTCTCCAACATTTTATGGGCGCGACGCCCGTGGAGATGTACAAGCTTTTCTTCGGATCACAAGAGATGCGTCCGGACTTGACCGAGGACGCAGGTCTGAGCTACAATTGCCTGGATACTCAAGTAAGTAGCCCTGCACCCGGACACGCTATCCTATATTTATCACAAACTTGCCCTTTTAAAAGAGTTGTCCCTTGAATAGGAGTGGATAGTGAAAGCAAAGTTAATCAGGTGTCCGCCCCCCCCTCCCTGAGACCACGCCGGATCCCGTGTTAACCAGGATGCTGGAGGTTGCGCCTTCAGAAGAAGGTAAAGGGGGGAACAAGGAAGCTACCGCCTCCATGAAGGAGGCTGCCAGGAAAGGAGGGATCGAGAATCCCTCCATCCTAGGGAAGAAGAGGACCGCCTCTGAAGACCCGAAGACCATGGTCTCAAAGCGGGGGAAGAAATCTTCGTCAGAGGGTCCTGCACCGAGGGATGCCTCGGCCGCATTATGCCCCCAAGGGGATCAGCCCTCCACCGAGCCGTAAGTAAAAAGAGGAGTTCTTTTTAAAATAAAGGATATCCCTACCCTATTTTTGATAACCGAAATTTTACCTTGTAGTTCGGATCTCAGCCCTTCTCAGCAGAGCTCGTCTTTGGGGGATCTTCGTCCGGAGATAATAGAGGGCGAAACGCCTCCCCCTGCCGTACCGTCTTACGCGGCGGGCGACCCTGAGGTGTCGTCACGGAGGGTTTCTCCGAGTCCGGCGGGGCCGGAAGGTAGTCGTATGTCCCCTCAAAGCCCTCCGTGTTCGGCCTTCGAAAAAGGCCATCGGACGAGTCCGGCACCATATGGTGTACGGTCGGAGGAGCTGAAGGATCTGCTCGGGCGAGCGTGTATCTCAGAAGATCACCGTGCGTTAATGGGTACGGTGATTGAAAGGATTTCGTCCATTGAGAGCGGATTTCATGAAGCCGTCAGAAGTTTACTGACAGGTTTTGAGGTACGCAAATGATGTACCTTATGATAGTTCCGCATATAAAATGCGCCCTGTGTAGATAGTAGCCCCTGAGACTCGGTGTGTTGTCAAAAATGACAGCGCGCCGAGAATCATAATCCCAGGTATAATATGTCGCCCTTCCTATGTAGGTGGCGAAGTGTCCGGTGGCTAGTCGTACTGATGGATTTGCCGAACTAAAGCGGCAACTTGACGTGGCGGATGCCGACATCGCGCTTGTCAATAAGCGTCTTGACGAGTCACAAGGTATGTGATTTCTCCACGGACACCTGGTAAGGGAGCTTGATGCCCGTGCCTTACAACAAGTATGCTTGACGCAGATGGTGCCGCTGCCATGAAGAACCTGCGGGCGGAGCTCGCCCAAGCCAAGGAGCAGGCCAGAAAGAGTGATGCGGCTGCCTTAAAGGCGGCCGAAGAGCTAAAAGCCGAACAGGCTGCTCACTGCCGAAGCAAGAAGGAGATGGCCAAGATGGCCGTGGAGTTGAAGAATGCTGCCGACCGCTGCAAGCTTCTTGAAAAAGAAGATCGGCCGGTACGAGAGGACCTGAAGAAGGCCACTGCCGAGGCTAAGGATGCTCGCTCTATGATGAGAGCTATGAAGGAGGAGCTGCGTCAGGCCAGTGATATCGCGGCTGGAAAGCCCTTTCTGTTGCGGAGGAAATTCCTGGACCCTAATTATGCTCAGTTGGACTGGCTGTGGAGTGCGGAAGATGCTTATCTGGACTTGGCGGCAAGTGCGGCGGACGCGGCCGAACACTTCCGAGATCAAGAGGATCACGAAACGGGGAAGGTTTTTTGGTCGCATTTCCATAGTCCAGAGCGCCCACTTCCATTAACCGATCACTTGGCCGAATGGGCGGAGCTGAATAGGTTATCCGGACTTGCGATGAAGGATGTTGTGGGTCTTTTGTGGCCGAAGAGGCCCGAGCCGAAGAGTTATTTTGGCTTGGTGCAGCGGTTCCTTGGTGCGGTGCCGCGTATCAATGCAATGAGGAGGTCGGCATGCATAGAGGGTGCGCGGATGGCTCTTGCCCGTGTCAAGACATACTGGGCGGAGATGAAGGACACCGATGTTGCAACCCAAGATTCGGACGGAAGCCGAGTACGCGTCGAGCACTATTTTCAGGAAGTTCTGCAGGGCGCTCGTTTAATAGAGACGCAGTGCTCGAAGGATATTATGTTCGAATAACATGTATTATTGTGAAACAATGTTTCGATGAAATATAAAATCTTTTTATACTTGTGCCTTCAAGAATTAAAATACCTCCTGTGCGGCCGTTAATGTATATGTGTATATAACCTGAAAGATGGCAGTCTTCGGCTTCAGCCCCCACGCATATAATGCGGGGGTGTTTGCAAAAGGCGCATTTTCACACTTGATCCAACGTCTTGGTCCTATAAAGAAGGTGGTAGCGTAGCAAACTAGGCAACCGGACTATAATGCTTTATCACTTTCACTTAGCCATAGGAGTTTGACAATGGGGCTACTATATAGCCCCTAGGGGCACCGCGCTCACCCGAATTCGGGGCGCGTATGTGCCTAACCGGGAAACGGCCCTTCGTCAATGCGGAGGAATCCTATAGATTCCAGCGGGTCATCGAGTGGTTGACCAGTCTCGCGCTATATCATGATAGTCAGTTTTCGGCTTTCTCTATTGAGGTGCTCGCCTGGCCGAACCGGGGCACAATCGCAGTAGTTCTCCTGGTGCCGCGTTAGCCGATAGAGCGGAACGTAAGGCAGCAAAACACAGGAGCCGGGCAAACCCAACATTTGACCAAAGACATGATTCGGAGCTGATGCATATAAGGCCTAACTCGAGACGCCGAACACTCCCTAAGGTATCCGGTCTTTATGAAAACGGGCAGAACAACGCCCTTTGTAGTAAGCCCCTAGTGTCCAGGTACGCGCAAAAATTCTGACGTGGACTATGCCAAAACGCCAGCCTCCTCCTTGGTTATTATAAGAAACCAGGGGATGTGTATCAACAAGAGACAGTAAAAAAGGTTTACGCAGGGTCTTAATCTGAAAAGAATCCTTGCAACGGGTCCCTGCTGCACATCTGCGCATGTGTCTCCGTTGTGCCGTATCCTGGACGGGTGTCGCATGGTGTTCATCTGTAAAAGAGAGGAACTTAGTTGAAAAAGATCGTGCAAAAATGTACGTTGTATTAAATAAACAAAGTACGTTTCAAAAAATGAATAAAATTGAGCTTTATTATATCTTGTTGTATATGCGTGGAGCCCCTAATGCGGGGGTATGCGGCTGGTAATCCCCTGTATGTTTATGCCGGACTCGTCTAACCGTGTCCAGGGTCTGAACGACCTGTTTAGGTGCTTGGATTAGTGAAGCCGGTTTAGTGTGTGGCCGTCAAGGCAGTCACACAATCTTCCGCGCTCGAGGAACACTTGATATTCCCCTTTAAGGAGATGATGCCTCATGGACCTGGCATTTTAAGTGTGAGGGATGCATAATGCGGTACTGCGTTAAAGCGGGCGAAAGCTTCGCGCCCTAGTAGTGCTTGATAGCTACTCGTAAATGGGGTGAGGTGGAAGGTTAATCTTTCGCGGCGGAAGTTATCGGGTGAGCCGAACACAACTTCTAGCGATAGAGAGCCCGTACAATGGGCATATCGGCCTAGCATTACCCCTTGAAAGGAAGTGTTGCCATGGAGAATTTTGGTCGGGTCTATCCCCATTTTGCGGATTGTGTCCTGATATAGTAGGTTTAGATCACTGCCGCCATCCATTAGGACTTGTGTAAATTGGAGTCCGTCGATTATCGAATCTAATATCAAGGCAGTCCATCCTGCATTCCGGATACTTCTAGAGTAATCCTGATGGTCGAAGGTGATTGGTTTTGACAACCAGTGGCGGGACTCCTCTAGGATAGGCCGTATGGCGCGTATCTTTATGGGCACCATTCTGTTTTTCCCTTTTGTCATGTAAAGTGAGTTTACTGTTTTGACTTCTTGTGGGAAATTCTTTTGTTTTCCAGTGCTCTGCTTGTGGGGTTTGTCATCGTCCTCGCTTTGTGTGTCGAGCCCCTTGTGTTCGGCATTGAGTTTGCCGGACTGCTTGAAGACCCAACAATCTCTGTGGGTATGATTTGCAGGCTTCCGAGGGTATTGTGGATTTGGCATACCTTGTCCAAGATTTTGTTTAAGTTAGATAGCTCGTCCCTGTTATCCGTAGGGGGCAGTTTTTTATGGTTCTGCCGTGAGCTTTTGAATCCGGCGATGACTGCCGTGCTCTTCGGGCTGTTGCCCTTGGTCCGACGCTGTTCTTTGCTACGTCGCGGTTTCCTGTTTCCATCCCTGACTTCGGATGTACTTGGGTCGCTGGTATTACATCTTGCCAGCCAACTATCCTCTCCTGCGCAAAAGCAGGTCATGAGGCTTGTTAATGCGGCCATTGTTCTTGGCTTTTCTTGGCTGAGGTGTCTGGCGAGCCATTCGTCTCGGACGTTGTGTTTGAAAGCTGCTAGGGCTTCGGCGTCCGGACAGTCGACTATTTGGTTCTTTTTAGTGAGGAATCTGTTCCAGAATTTTCGGGCTGACTCTCCGGGTTGTTGAGTTATGTGACTTAAATCGTCTGCATCCGGAGGTCGGACATAGGTCCCTTGAAAATTTGCCCGAAAAGCATTCTCGAGCTCTTCCCAACTTCCAATGGTGTTTTCGGGGAGGCTTTTGAGCCAATGCCGGGCTGGCCCTTTGAGCTTGAGGGGTAAGTATTTTATGGCGTGGAGGTCATCTCCTCTAGCCATGTGTATGTGGAGGATGTAATCCTCAATCCAGACTCTAGGGTCTGTTGTTCCGTCGTATGCCTCTATGTTTACGGGCTTGAATCCCGCTGGAAATTCATAATCCAGAACCTCATCGGTGAATCATAGGGGATGTGCGGCACCCCTATATTTAGGTGTACCGTAATATTCAGATACTTGACATGTTGCATTGCTTACTAGAGCTTGCTTTCTTGGCCCGTAGATAGATCTAACTGGGCCATCTTTTTGATGCGAGTCCGTGTGCGGATCGCGTGTCGGCTTGTGTGCGGCGCCGTTCGCTGCTCTATGTTTGCCATGGGGTCGTCTATCCAACCAGGTGGTCTCCTTGTTTTTTGATTGCGGTGGCTCTACGGCCTCCTCATCAAATTCGGGCAGTAGTTTTCGCTTCGGGTAGATCTTTGTTCGGCGACTGTCGCCGTATTTGTCTACGGTGTTGAGTACTTTGCTCCATCTGATCTTGAACGCATCTTCCTCTGTCTTGAGCTTCCGCTTCTGCTTTCTCAGGCTACGCGCAGTGGCGACGAGCCTTTTGTGGAGGTTCTTCTGCTCCAGCAACTTGTCCGGCGTGAGATCGTCCGGACTGTTATCTTCGTCGGGGACGGATTGTTTATCAATATTGTCCTGTTCGGACGGTTGCTCGATAGCATGTTCATCATCCACCGGTTCGCCTTGCTCTATGGCTGGGTCTGTATGGCTGCTGTCTTTGTCGAGGCGGGACTTTGAGCAGCGCTTACGTCGCCGTTTTGACTGCTTTTCGTATCGTGAGATGAGGTGGGTGTCCAGTGCCTTATGGGTGCTGGGTCATGCGTATCTCCTACATCGTCGTCCATACCGTCGATGTCTTCGGAGTCAAAATCGAGCACGTCGTTTAAACTTTCGACAGTGGCTACGAAGTGGGTGGTGGGTGGGCTTTGAATTTCTTCATCGTCCACGTCCCAACCTTCCTGAATATAGTCCGGCCAGGGCTCTCCTGATAAAGAGAGAGACTTTAGTGAATTTAGGATGTCGCCAAAGGGCGAGCGCTGAAACATGTCCGCGGCGGTGAATTCCATGACCGGCGCCCAACCGGATTCGATTGACAGGGGCGCGGAAGGTTCGGAGTCCGCAGAGGAGTCCGACACCTTGGAGTCATGAGCTTCACAAAGGACAGGGTTGGTGTTCGGCTCAATCGCCGTAGAGATTGCAGCCCCCAAGGCGGTGTCCAGCCATCAGTCCTCGATTGGCGCAGTCGGCTCCGAGCTAAGGGTCGGAGCGGATACCTGTGTGGCCTCCAGGGCACTGTTCAGCGGCAGAGCTAGATCATGCCCATCGTGGCAGTGCGGCGCGCTTGGCTGTGGCTCGAACCCGTCGAAGATCAAGTCTCCGCGGACGTCAGCCGTATAGTTCAAACTTCCAAATCTGACCTGATGGCCAGGGGCGTAGCTTTCGATCTGCTCCAGATGGCCAAGTGAATCGGCCCGTAGTGCAAAGCCGCTGAATACGAAGATCTGTCCGGGGAGAAAAGTCTTACCCTGGACCGCATCGTTGTTGATGATCAGAGGAGCCATCGGGCCTAAAGATGACGACACAGAGGAACTCTCAATGAAAGCACCAATGTCGGTGTCAAAACCGGCGGATCTCGGGTAGGGGGTCGCGAACTGTGCGTCTAGGCGGATGGTAACAGGAGACAAGGGACACGATGTTTTTATCCAGGTTCAGGCCCTCTTGATGGAGGTAAAACCCTACTCCTGCTTGATTGATATTGATGATATGGGTAGTACAAGAGTAGATCTACCACGAGATCAGAGAGGCTAAACCCTAGAAGCTAGCCTATGGTATGATTGTTGTTCGTCCTACGGACTAAAACCCTCCGGTTTATATAGGCACCGAAGAGGGTTAGGGTTACACAGAGTCGGTTACAATGGTAGGAGATCTACATATCCGTATTGCCAAGCTTGCCTTCCACGCCAAGGAAAGTCCCATCTGGACAGAGGACAGAGTCTTCAATCTTGTATCTTCATGGTCCAGGAGTCCGGCCGAAGATGATAGTTCGGCTATCCGGACACCCCCTAGTCCGGGACTCCCTCAGTAGGGCTCTCCCTCAGGTACGAGATCATGACCATCTTCCTAAACTGAAATTGAATATTCCACCATTTGAGGGTAGATATGTTCCTGATATATATCTTACTTGGGAGTTAGAAACTGAACAACGATTTACATGTTTACAATATCCTGAGGAGAGACGTGTTCCTGCTGATGTTTGTGCTTTCACTAGCTTTGCATGTGTTTGGTGGTCTGAACATTGTAGATTATATCCTATTCCAGCTACTTGGGCTGCTTTGAAAACTGCTATGCGTACTCGTTGGGTTCCACCATATTATCAATGTGAATTGCTTCAAAAATTGCAGCGTTTGAGACAAGGAAAAAATTCTGTAGAAGAATATTATCAGGAATTACAAACTGGCATGATTAGATGTGGTATTGTTGAGGAGAATGAACCTATGCTTGCACGTTTTATGGGTGGATTAAATAGAGAGATTCAGACCATTCTAGAGTATAAGGAGTATACTAATATCACTCGTTTATTCCATCTTGCTTGTAAAGCTGAACGTGAAGTGCAGGATTGACAAGCATTGGCGCGAACTAACTTTTCTACAGGTCGACCTTCATCATGGACACCATGTGCATCTTCTACTTCCACTGCACCAACACCTCCATTAGGTGCCACCTCCAACCGTGATACAAGAAAGCAGGCACAACCACCACTATCTACAAAGAGCGCACCTGCCGGGCCTACACAGAGCTCTTCTTCTTCCATGGCATCAACTGGGCACACAAGTGATATTACTTGTTGTCGTTGTAAGGGAAGAGGTCATTATGCGAGAGAATGCAAATCTCAATGTGTGATGATTGCTACTGAGGATGGTGTGTATGAGTTCGCTAGTGACTATGATGAGGGGACATTGGCTCTTATTACACGTGAAGAACACGATGGAGATGATTATGATCATGAGACGCAATACATGGCTCCTGAAGACGCTGACAGGTATGAATGTTTAGTTGCTCAACGTGTTTTGAGTGTGCAAGTCACACAAACTGAGCAAAATCAGAGGCATAATTTGTTCCATACAAAGGGACTTGTGAAGGAACATTCTGTGCGCGTCGTCATAGACAGAGGGAGCTGCAACAACTTGGCTAGCATGGAGATGGTGGAGAAGCTCTCTCTCACCACAAGACCACATCCACAACCTTACTACATCCAATGGTTCAACAACAGCGGCAAGGTTAAGGTAACACGTATTGTTCGTGTGCATTTTAGTATCTCTACATATGCTGATTATGTTGATTGTGATGTGGTACCTATGCAAGCATGTTCCTTATTACTTGGTAGACCATGGCAAATTTGATAAAAATTCTGTACACCATGGTAGAAATAATCAATATACTCTTGTTCATAAGGATAAAAATATTACTTTGCTTCCTATGACTCCTGATTCCATTTTGAAAGATGATATTAATAGAGCTAATAAAGCAAAACAGGAGCAGAATAAGAGAGAAAATCAGATTATGGCAAAAGAATTAATGCAACAAATGAAGCCTAATAATAAACCATCTAGTGTTGCTTCTGAAATTAAATTGAAAAGTGCATGTTTATTTGCTGCCAAATCTGATATTGATGAGCTAGATTTCAGCAAATCTGTTTGCTATGCTTTTGTGTGCAAAGAGGCATTATTTTCATTCGAGGATGTGCCTTCCTCTTTGCCTCCTGCTGTCACTAACATTTTGCAGGAGTTCGCTGACGTCTTTCCACAAGACGTGCCCCCGGGATTACCGCCTATTCGAGGGATTGAGCATCAGATTGACTTAATTCCCGGTGTTTCACTGCCAAACCGTGCGCCATACCATACCAATCCAGAGGAGACGAAGGAGATTATGCGTCAAGTACAAGAGCTTCTCGACAAAGGTTATATACGCGAATCCCTTAGTCCTTGTGCTGTTCTTATTATTCTAGTGCCGAAAAAGGATGGTACATCGCGTATGTGTGTTGATTGTAGAGGCATTAATAATATTACTATTTGTTATCATCATCCTATTCCTAGGCTAGATGATATGCTTGATGAATTGAGTGGCTCTACAATATTCTCCAAAGTTGATTTGCGTAGTGGATACCATCAAATTCGTATGAAATTGGGGGATGAATGGAAAACAACATTTAAAAGTAAGTTTGGATTATATGAGTGGTTAGTCATGCCTTTTGGGTTAACTAATGCACCTAGTACTTTCATGAGATTAATTAACGAAGTTTTACGTGCTTTCATTGGACGATTTGTGGTAGTTTACTTTGATGACATATTGATTTATAGCAGATATTTGGAGGAACATTTGGAACATTTACGTGCTGTTTTTATTGCTCTACGTGATGCACGTTTGTTTGGTAACCTTGGGAAGTGCACCTTTTGCACCGACCGAGTGTCTTTTCTTGGCTATGTTGTTACTCCACAGGGAATTGAAGTTGATGAAGCCAAGATTGAAGCTATTGAGAGTTGGTCGTAGCCCAAAACGGTCACACAAGTGAGGAGTTTTCTTGGCCTCGCTGGATTCTATAGGCGTTTTGTGAGAGATTTCAGCACCATTGCTGCACCTCTCAATGAGCTTACAAAGAAGGATGTGCCTTTTGTTTGGGGTAACGCACAGGAAGAAGCCTTCACGGTGTTGAAAGATAAGTTGACACATGCTCCTTTACTCCAACTTCCTGATTTTAATAAGACATTTGAGCTTGAATGTGATGCTAGTGGAATTGGATTAGGAGGTGTGTTATTACAAGATGGCAAACCTGTTGCATAGTTTTCTGAAAAATTGAGTGGGCCTAGTCTGAATTATTCTACTTATGATAAAGAGTTATATGCTCTTGTTCGGACTTTAGAAACATGGCAACATTATTTATGGCCCAAAGAATTTGTTATACATTCTGATCATGAATCTTTGAAACATATTAAAAGTCAAGCTAAACTGAATCGTAGACATGCTAAATGGGTTGAATTCATTGAGACTTTCCCTTATGTCATTAAACACAAGAAGGGTAAAGAAAATGTTATTGATGATGCATTGTCTCGTCGCTATACTATGCTTTCACAACTTGACTTCAAAATATTTGGTTTGGAGACCATCAAAGATCAATATGTGCATGATGCTGATTTTAAAGATGTATTGCAAAATTGTAAAGAAGGAAGAACATGGAACAAGTTCGTCGTTAATGATGGATTTGTGTTCCGTGCTAACAAGCTATGCATTCCAGCTAGCTCCGTTCGTCTTTTGTTGTTGCAGGAGGCGCATGGAGGAGGACTAATGGGACACTTTGGCGTGAAGAAGACGGAGGACATACTTGCTACACATTTCGTTTGGCCAAAGATGAGACGGGATGTTGAGCGCTTTGTTGCTCGCTGCACTACATGTCAAAAAGCTAAGCCACGACTAAATCCTCATGGTTTATATATGCCTTTGCCTGTACCTAGTGTTCCTTGGGAGGATATATCCATGGACTTTGTTTTAGGTTTACCTCGAACAAAGAAGGGGAGGGATAACATATTTTTTGTCGTGGATAGATTCTCGAAAATGGCACACTTTATACCATGTCATAAAAGCGATGATGCTGTTAATGTTGCTAATTTGTTCTTCCGTGAAATCATTTGCTTGCATGGTGTGCCAAATACTATTGTTTCAGATCGTGATACTAAATTTCTTAGCCACTTTTGGAGATGTTTATGGGCTAAGTTGGGGACTAAACTGCTTTTCAGTACTACTTTTCACCCCCAAACTGATGGACAAACTGAAGTAGTCAATAGAACATTGTCTACTATGCTTAGGGCTGTTTTGAAGAATAATAAGAAAATGTGGGAATAATGCTTGCCTCATATTAAATTTGCTTATAATTTTTCATTGCATTCTACTACTAAGATGTGCCCTTTTGAAATTGTGTATGGTTTCCTACCTCGTGCACCTATTGTTTGCTTGCCTCTTCCATCTTCGGAGAAGGTTAATTTTGATGCTAAACAACGTGCTGAATTGATTTTAAAAATGCATGAGTTAACTAAGGAAAACATTGAGCGTATGAATGCTAAATATAAACTTGCTGGAGATAAAGGTAGAAAACATGTTGTGTTTGCACCTGGAGATCTTGTTTGGTTACATTTGCGTAAGGATAGATTTCCTGATTTGCGCAAATCAAAGCTAATGCCACATGCTGATGGTCCTTTTAAGGTGTTAGAGAAAATAAATGATAATGCATATAAACTTGAGCTGCCTGCAGATTTTGGGGTTAGTCCCACTTTTAACATTGCATATTTGAAGCCTTATTTGGGTGAGGAAGATGAGCTTCCGTCGAGGACGACTTCATTTCAAGAAGGGGAGGATGATGAGGACATCAATACCATTGTTACACCCACAACACCTACTGCTATACATACTGGACCAATTACTAGAGCCCGCGCACGCCAATTAAATTACCAGGTACTTTCGTTTCTTGGTAATGATTCTAATGTTCGTGAGAATATGATGCTGCCTAAATTGGATACATTTGTTTTGCTTACAAATGAAAGGCCTAGCTTGGAGAAGGATGAACATTGGAGCAAGAACAAGCATGGAGATGATGGCATGCACAAGGAGAACAAGAACGGAGTTACAAGTGATGATTTCAGGACGTTGAAGCCACCATAATGAGTGCATGAAGCCTTGGACGAAATATACAAGATGCTACTTCATAACTTTCGTCCAGAGGCTATTCGAGGTGCTGCGTCACCTTATTATTGGGCCAGGCCCATGTATTTTTGAAATACTTGAGTATAGGATGTTTTTAGAGTCCGTATGTGTGGGGAAACAAGAGATAGGGTTGGTTTCGGACCCCTTCCCCAAGGGCCACGAAATTCCCCCCTCTTCCTCCATATATACAGCCCTTAGGGCGTCATTTAGACTTTGGGTTTTGTTTAGATTAAAAGTTCGCCATAGCTGCAACTTCGCGTACTTCGTTTGTGTTCAACGACCAGACAAAGGCGTCACAGAACCCCACCTTGATCAATAAAGCTTTCATCTTATATTCGCAATATCCAGATTGCAATCTCAGTTTCTTGCTTGTTCTTCGTTTGCTCGCAGGAAATAGACCCTCGTGGTCAGGTTGATCATGCTCCGACGTGGTCGATAACCTCTCGGAGTTGGTTTCGCGATTGCTAAGGCGCGACGTCCTCGCACGTTCGTAGTCGGATCGTCAAAGTCGACTTCCACCAAAGCGATATCCATCATCTCATCGAAAGACAGGACACCTTTGCCTCTATCAATTATGGTTGTCACTTTATTGTATGAAATACAAACACCATGTAATTGCTTTACTTTATCACTAAGCAGTAGTGATAGTCGTGTGTCAAAAAAAAGCAGTAGTGATAGTCGCAGAAGCAATAGTTGGCGAGACGATCACGATGCTACGATGGAGATCAAGGTGTCAAGCCGGTGACGATGGAGATCATGACATTGCTTTGGTGATGGAGATCAAAAGCACAAGATGATGATGGCCATATCATGTCACATATTTTGATTGCATGTGATGTTTATCTTTATGCATCTTATTTTTCTTAGTACGGCGGTAGCATTATAAGATGATCCCTTAACTAAATTTCAAGGTATAAGTGTTCTCCCGAGTATGCACCGTTTCGAAAGTTCTTCGTGCTGAGACACCACGTGATGATCGAGTGTGATAAGCTCTACGTTCAAATACAACAGGTGCAAGCTAGTTTTGCACATGCGGAATACTTGGGTTAAACTTGACGAGCCTAGCATGTACAGACATGGTCTCGAAACACTGGAGATCGAAAGGTCGAACATGAATCATATAGTGGATATGATCAACATAGAGATGTTCACCATTGACGACTACTCCATCTCACGTGATGATCAGACATGGTTTAGTTGATTTGGATCACATATCATTTAGATGACTTGAGGGATGTCTATCTAAGTGGGATTTCTTAAGTAATGTGATTAATTGAACTTTAATTTATCATGAACTTAGTCCTGATAGTATTTGCAAGTTATGTTGTAGATCAATAGCTCGCGTTATAGCTCCCCTATGTTTTTTGATATGTTCCTAGAGAAAACTAAGTTGAAAGATGATAGTAGTAATGATGCGGACTGGGTCCATGATCTGAGGTTTATCCTCTTTGCTGCACAGAAGAATTATGTCCTTGATGCACCGCTAGGTGACATACCTATTGCAGGAGTAGATGCAGACGTTATGAATGTTTGGCTAGCTCAATATGATGACTACATGATAGTTTAGTGCACCATGCTTTACGGCTTAGAACCGGGACTTAAAAATGTTTTGAACACCACAGAGCATATAAGATGTTCCAAGAGCTGAAATTGGTATTTCAGACTCATGACCGTGTCGAGAGGTATGAGACCTCTGACAAGTACTTCGCCTAAAAGATGGAGGAGAATAGCTCAGCTAGTGATCATGTGCTCAGAATGTCTGGGTACTACAATCGCTTGAATCAAGTGGGAGTTAATCTTCCAGATAAGATAGTGATTGACAGAGTTCTCTAGTCACCATCACCAAGTTATTGGAACTTCGTGATGAACTATAATATGCAAGGGATGACAAAAGTGATTCCCGAGCTCTTCATGATGCTGAAATCAACGAAGGTATAAATCAAGAAAAAGCATAAAGTGTTGATGATTAAACAAGACCACTAGTTTCAAGAAAAGGGCAAAAGGAAAGAAATGAAACTTCAAGAAGAATGGCAAGCAAGTTGTCACTCCCGTGAAGAAGCCCAAAGCTGGACCTAAGCCTGAAACTGAGTGCTTCTACTTCAAAGGAAATGGTCACTAGAAGCAGAACTACCCCAAATATTTGGCGGATAAGAAGGATGGCAAAGTGAACAAAGGTAAATCTGATATACATGTTATTGATGTGTACCTTACTAGTGCTTGTAGTAGCCCCTGGGTATTTGATACTTGTTCAGTTGCTAAGGTTAGTAACTTGAAACAGGAGTTGCAGAATAAATAGAGACTAGTTGAGGGTGAAGTGACGATTAGTGTTGGAAGTGGTTACAAGATTGATATGATCATCTTCGCACACTATACTTTCGGGATTAGTGTTGAACCTAAATAAATGTTATTTGGTGTTTGTGTTGAGCGTGAATATGATTAGATCATGTTTATTGAAATATGGTTATTGATTTAAGATAGAGAATAATTGTTATTCTGTTTACATGAATAAAACCTTCTATGGTCATACACCCAATGTTAATGGTTTATTGAATCTCGATCATAGTAATACACATATTCATAATATTGATGCCAAAAGATGCAAAGTTGATAGTGATAGTGCAACATTCTTGTGGCACTACCGTTTAGGTCATATTGGTGTAAAGCGCATGAAGAAACTCCATGCAGATGGGTTTTTGGAATCACCTGATTATGAATCGTTTGATACTTGCAAACCATGCCTCATGGGCAAGATGACTAAAACTTCGTTCTCCGGAACAATGGAACGAGCCAATGACTTATTGGAAATAATACATACAGATGTATACGGTCCGATGAGTGTTGAGGCTCGTGGTGGGTATCGTTATTTTTGACCTTCACAGATGATTTGAGAAGATATGGGTATATCTACTTAATGAAACACAAGTCTGAAACATTTGAAAAGTTCAAAGAATTCCAGATTGAAGTGGAGAATCATCATAACAAGAAAATAAAATTTCTATGATCTGATCGTGGAGGTGAATATTTGAGTTACGAGTTTGGACTTCATTTAAAACAATGTGGAATAGTTTCACGGCTAATGCCACCTGGAACACCACAGCGTAATGGTGTGTCCGAATGTCGTAACCGCACTTTATTAGATATGGTGAGATCTATGATGCCTCTTACCGATTTACCACTATAATTTTGGGGTTATGCATTAGAGACAGCTGCATTCACATTAAATAGGGTACCGTCAAAATCCGTTGAAACTACACCGTATGAATTGTGGTTTGGCAACAAACCTAAGCTGTTGTTCCTTAAAGTTTGGGGATGCGATGCTTATGTCAAAAGGCTTCATCCTGATAAGCTTGAAGCCAAATCAGAGAAGTGCGTCTTCATAGGATACCCTAGGGAAACAATTGGGTACACCTTCTACCACAGATTCGAAGGCAAGATCTTTGTTGCTAAGAATGGAACCTTTCTAGAGAAGGAGTTTCTCTCGAAAGAAGTGAGTGGGAGGAAAGTAGAACTTGATGAGTTAGTTGTACCTTCTCTCAATTTGTAAAGTAGCTCATCTGAGAAATCCGTTCCCGTGATGCCTACACCAACTCGAGAGGAAGCTAATGATAATGATCATGGAACTTCAGATCAAGTTGCTACAAAACCTCGTAGATCAACCAGAGCATGATCCGCACCACAGTGGTACAGTAATCCTGTTTTGGAAGTCATGTTACTTGACCATGACGAACCTACAAACTATGAAGAAGCTATGATGAGCCCAGATTCTGATAAATGGCTTGAAGCCATGAAATCTGAGATAGGATCCATATATGAGAACAAAGTGTTGACTTTGGTGGACTGCCCAATGATCGGCAAGCCATAGAAAATAAATGGATCTTCAAGAGGAAGACAGACGATGATGGTAGTGTTACTATCTACAAAGCTCGAATTGCTGCAAAAGGTTTTCGACAAGTTCAAGATGTTGACTACGATGAGATTTTCTCACTCGCATAGAGGCTTAAGTCTGTCTGAATATGTTAGCAATTGCCACATTTTATGAAATCTGGCAAATGGATATCAAAAACTGCATTCTTTAATGTATTTATTAAAAAGGAGTTGTATATGATGCAACCAGAAGGTTTTGCCAATCCTAAAGGTGCTAACAAAATGTGCAAGCTCCAGCGATCCATCTATGGACTGGTGCAAGCATCTCGGAGTTAGAATATACGCTTTGATGAGTTGATCATAACATATAGTTTTATACAGACTTGCAGTGAAGCCTGTATTTACAAGAGAGTGAGTGGGAGCACTACAGTCTTTCTGATAAGTATATGTGAATGACATATTGTTGATCGGAAATGGTGTAGAATTTTCTGGAAAGCATAAAGGAGAGTTTGAAAGGAGTTTTTCAAAGAAAGACCTCGGTGAAGCTGCTTACATATTGGGCATCAAGATCTATAGAGTTAGATCAAGACGCTTGATAAGATTTTTTAGTGAGTACATATTTTGAAGTAGTTCGAAATGGAACAATCAAAGAAGGAGTTCTTGCCTGTGTTGCAAGGTGTAAAGTTGAGTAAGACTCAAAACCCGACCATAGAAAAAAATAGAAAGAGAATGAAAGTCATTCCCTATGCCTCAGTCATAGGTTCTATAAAGTATACTATGCTATGTACCAGACCTATTGTGTACCTTATCAAGAGTTTGGCAAGGGGGTATGATAGTGATCCAGGAGTGGATCACTGGACAACGGTCAAAGTTATCCTTAGTTACCTAAGAGGACTAAGGAAACATTTCTCGGTTATGGAGGTGATAAAGAGTTCATCGTAAAGAGTTACATTGATGCAAGCTTTTACACCGATCCGGATGACTCTAAGTCTCAATCTGGATACATATTGAAAGTAGGAGCAATTAGCTAGAGTAGCTCCATGTAGAGCATTGTAGACATAGAAAATTTGCAAAATACATACGGCTCTGAATATGGCACACCAGTTGACTAAACTTCTCTCACAAGCAAAACATGATCACACCTTAGTACTCTTTGGGTGTTAATCACATGGCGATGTGAACTAGATTATTGACTTTAATAAAACCTTTGGGTGTTGGTCACATGGCGATGTGAACTATGGGTGTTAATCACATACAGATGTGAACTATTGGTGTTAAATCACATAGCAATGTGAACTAGATTATTGACTCTAGTGCAAGTGGGAGACTGAAGGAAATATGCCCTAGAGGCAATAATAAAGTTGTTATTTTATATTTCCTTATTCATGATGTTTATTATTCATGCTAGAATTGTATTAACCGGAAACTTGATACATGTGTGAGTACATAGACAAAACACAGTGTCCCTAGTATGCCTCTACTAGACTGGCTCATTGACAAAGATGGTTAAGTTTCCTAGCCATGGACATGAGTTGTCATTTGATGAACAGGATCACATCATTAGTGGAATGATGTGATGGACAGTACCCATCCGTTAGCTTAGCGTAATGATTGTTCAGCTTTATTGCTACTGCTTTCTTCATGTCATATATATATTCCTCTGACTATGAGATTATGCAACTCCCGGACACCGGAGGAATGCCTTGTGTGCTATCAAACATCACAACATAACTGGGTGATTATAAAGATGCTCTACAGGTATCTCTGAAGGTGTTTGTTGGGTTGGCATAGATTGAGATTAGGATTTGTCACTCTGAGTAGCGAAGAGGTATCTCTGGGCCCTCTCGGTAATGCACATCATATGAAGCCTTGCAAGCAATGTGACTAATGAGTTAGTTGCGGGACGATGCATTATGGAACGAGTAAAGAGAATTGCCAGGACCTAGCCTCTCCTCCACCTAGCCTCTCCACCCCTTGCACCGGTGGCCGCTCCGGCCCCGGCGGCCACCTCTCTCCCCCTGCCAGTGGCCACTCCGGCTCCGGCAGCCACTCCAAGCTCTTCCTCAATGGCTCCTTTTGCACTCAACTTTGATCGTGGCAAGAAGTTCCAAGCTGATATGAGATCCAAGTTTGGCCACCCGGTGGTCTTCTCCCCGGGCTTTCGTCAAAAGGAATTCACCATGGTGGTTTCATTCTCGAGGGCATTGATACGTCTCCGTCGTATCTACTTTTACAAACACTTTTGCCCTTGTTTTGGACTCTAACTTGCATGATTTGAATGGAACTAACCCGGACTGACGCTGTTTTTAGCAGAACTGCCATGGTGTTATTTTTGTGCAGAAATAAAAGTTCTCGGAATGACCTGAAAATCCACGGAGCAACTTTTCAGAATTAATAAAAAATACTGGCAAAAGAATCAACGTCAGGGGGCCCACACCCTGTCCACGAGGGTGGGGGCGCGCCCCTGCCTCGTGGCCCCTGGACGTCCACCGACCTCAACTCCAACTTCATATATTTGCTTTCACGGAGAAAAAAAATAAGAAAGAAAGTTCCATCGCGTTTTACGATACGGAGCCGCCGCCAAGCCCTAATCTCTCTCGGGAGGGCTGATCTGGAGTCCATTCGGGGCTCCGGAGAGGGAGATTCGTCACCGTCGTCATCATCAACCATCCTCCATCACCAATTTCATGATGCTCACTGCCGTTCGTGAGTAATTCCATCATAGGCTTGCTGGACGGTGATGGGTTGGATGATATTTACCATGTAATCAAGTTAGTTTTGTTAGGGTTTGATCCCTAGTATCCACTATGTTCTAAGATTGATGTTGCTATGACTTTGCTATGCTTAATGCTTGTCACTAGGGCCCGAGTGCCATGATTTAAGATCTGAACCTATTATGTTTTCATGAATATATGTGAGTTCTTGATCCTATCTTGCAAGTCTATAGTCACCTATTATGTGTTAGGATCCGACAACCCCGAAGTGACAATAATCAGCATACTTCTCGGTGATGACCGTAGTTTGAGGAGTTCATGTATTCACTATGTGTTAATGCTTTGGTCCGGTACTCTATTAAAAGGAGGCCTTAATATCCCTTAGTTTCCACTAGGACCTCGCTGCCATGGGAGGGTAGGACAAAATATGTCATGCAAGTTCTTTTCCATAAGCACGTATGACTATATTCGGAATACATGCCTACATTGCATTGATGAACTAGAGCTAGTTTTGTGTCACCCTATGTTATAACTATTACATGAGGAATCACGTCCGACATAATTATCCATCACTGATCCAATGCCTACGAGCTTTTCACATATTGTGCTTTGCCTATTTACTTTACCGTTGCTGCTGTTACAATTACTACAAAACTGCTACTGTTACTTTTGCTACTGTTACCATTACTTCCATACTACTTTGCTACTAAATACTTTGCTGCAGATACTAAGTTATCCAGGTGAGGTTGAATTGACAACTCAACTACTAATACTTGAGAATATTCTTTGGCTCCCCTTGTGTTGAATCAATGAATTTGGGTTGAATACTCTACGCTCGAAAACTGTTGCGATCCCATATACTTGTGGGTTATCAAGACTATTTTCTGGCGCCGTTGCCGGGGAGCATAGATCTATTCTTTGAGTCAGTTGGAATTTATATCTGCTAATCACTATGATGAACTTGAAAGACGAAAGAACTAAGATTTATCCCTCAACTACGAGGGGAGGTAAGGAACTGCCATCTAGCTCTGCACTTGATTCTCCTTCTAGTATGAGTAAGCTTGCGACACCTAAACCTGCTTCTGCTATGAATTCTGATATGTCGCATGTTATTGATGATGCCACTTCTATTATGCATGATACTTATGATGAAACTACTTCTATGCTTGATACTACTGTGCCGTTAGGTGAATATCTTGATGAACAACTTGCTAGGGTTAGAGAGAGCGCAATTCTTGAAACTGATATTCCTGAAGATAGTGATGATGAAGGTTCTCCCCCTAAATATGAATTGCATTTTGTTCCTGAGGGTTATGTTATGGATGAAGAAACTGCTAGAGATTTTCTTGCTTGCAATGATAGATCTGATCTTAAGAAGTTATTAGTTAAACTGAAACAGAAAACTCCGAACGCTAGAATGAAATATGACCCTGCTTTTGCTACTTCACCCATCTTTGTTACTGATAGGGATTATGAATTCTCTGTCGATCCGAGATAATTACTTTGGTTGAATCTGATCCTTTTTATGGCTATGAATCTGAAACTATTGTGGCACATCTTACTAAATTGAATGATATACCCACCCTATTCACTAATGATGAGAAATCTCGCTACTATTATATCCTTAAGATATTTCCGTTCTCACTAAAGGGTGATGCTAAAACTTGGTTTAATTCTCTTGATCCTGGTTGTGTGCGTAGTCCCCAGGATATGATTTATTACTTCTCTGCTAAATATTTCCCTGCTCATAAGAAACAAGCTGCCTTGAGGGAAATTTATAATTTTGTGCAAATTGAAGAAGAGAGTCTCCCACAAGCTTGGGGGAGGCTTCTCCGATTACTTAATGCTTTTCCTGATCATCCTCTTAAGAAAAATAAAATACTTGATATCTTTTATAATGGACTAACCGATGCTTCCAAGGACCACTTGGATAGTTTGTGCTGGTTGTGTTTTCAGGGAAAGAACAGTCGACCAAGATGAATTGCTATTGAATAATATGTTGACTAATGAAAATAATTGGACTCTTCCTGAGCCAACTCCTAAACCAACTCTGAAGAAGAGGGGTGTTCTATTTCTCAGTCCTGAAGATATGCAAGAGGCAAAGAAATTTATAAAAGAAAAAGGTATTAAAGCTGAAGATGTTAAGAATTTACCTCCTGTTGAAGAAATACATGGTCTTAATATACCACCTATTGAAGAAACACATGGTCTTGATAACCCGACACAGGTAGTAAAGGTAAATTCTCTCTATAGATATGATAAAGTTGAAATCCCGTCTACTAAGTTTCCTAGCCAATGTTTGGATGAATTTGATGACTTTATGGCTAGACAAGAAAATTTCAATGTTTATGTTGGTAGAGAATTAAAAAGTAATGCTTACATGATTGGACGCTTGAGTGATTATATGGTTAGTGTTAAAGGTGAACTTAAACTCATTAGCAAATATGCTTGTATGGTTACCACTCAAGCAGAACAAGTACTTAAAGCTCAAAGTGATTTGCTCGATGAATTAAGTAATAAACATGATTTTGCTGTTAGAGTGGCTACTAGAATGGGTAAAATGACTCAGGAACCTTTGTATCCTAAAGGCCACCCTAAGAGAATTGAGCAAGATTCTCAGAGAAATGATTTAGATGCACCTAGTGCTTCTAAAAAGAAGAAAAAGAAAAATAATAGGACTTTGCATGATTCTAGTGAACCTGTTGTAGACACACCTGAGAATCCTAATGATATTTCTATTTCTGATGCTGAAACACAATCTGGAGATGAACATGAACCTAGTGATAATGTTAATGATAATGTTCATGTTGATGCTCAACCTAGCAACAATAATGATGTAGAGATTGAACCTGCTGTTGATCTTGATAACCCACAATCAAAGAATCAACGTTATGATAAGAGAGACTTTGTTGCTAGGAAGCACGGTAAAGAAAGAGAACCATGGGTTCAGAAAAAGGATGATGAGGATTTTGAGCGCTTTGCTGAAATGATTAGACCTATCTCTTTACGTATGCGCTTAACTGATATGTTTAAAGTAAATCCTTATGCTAAGTACATGAAAGATATTATTACAAATAAAAGAAAGATACTGGAAGCTGAAATTTCCAACATGCTTGCTAATTATACTTTTAAGGGTGGAATACCTAAGAAACTTGGAGATCCAGGAGTACCAACTATACCATGGTCCATTGAAAGAAACTATGTTAAAAATGCTTTATGTGTCTTGGAGCCAGTGTTAGTGTTATGCCTCTTTCTTTATATCGTAGACTTGAATTGAATAAGTTGACACCTACTGAAATATCTTTGCAAATGGCTGATAAATCAATTGCTATACCTGTCGGTATTTGTGAGGATGTGCCTGTTGTGGTTGCAAACGTCACTATCTTAACGGACTTTGTTATTCTTGATATCCCCGAGGACGATAGTATGTCGATTATCCTTGGTAGACCCTTTTTGAATACTGCAGGGGCTGTTATTGATTGCAACAAAGGCAATGTCACTTTTCATGTTAATGGTAATGAGCATACGGTACACTTTTCGAGGAAACAACCTCAAGTTCATAGCATCAATTCTATTGGAAAAATTCCAACTATCATTATTGGAGGTTTTGAATTTACTCTTCCTACTGTCAATAAGAAATATGATATTCTTATTATTGGGGATGTTCATATCCCCGTTGAGGTAACCTAGTGTTATTCGAAATTTCTCCGGTTCCATGTTATTCGGAATGAGTTTGTTAAGAAGACTTGATCAACCTTGTTAGTGGATTCCTTTTGATAAGCATGAGATGGATGAAATTAGAAGGCACAACCTTCTGTACCCTCTTTTTACTTTCTGTTAATTAGAATAAATAAAGCAAAAATAGTATTATCTGTCTATTTTAAATTATCCCTGCAAATTTAGTATGATTTTTTCTGGAATATTTGAGAATATCTGGCACTGAAAACACAACAGGGGGAGCTGGCACCTGGCCACGAGGGTCCAGGGCGCGCTCACCCCTACAGGGCACGCCCCCTGCCTCGTGGGCCCATGGTGGCCCCCCTCCACTTATTCCTGCACCCACACACTTCATCTTCCTCCCAAAAAAATCACCATCCAGCTCAAGCACGAGTTCTAGCTCACTTTGCTGCCATTTTTGATCTCCTTGCTCAAAGCTCCATTCACAAAACTGCTTTGGGAGTTTGTTCCTTGGTATGTGACTCCTCCAATGGTCCAATTAGTTTTTGTTCTAGTGCTTTATTCATTGCAAATTTTTGCTGCCTAGGTGACCCTGTTCTTGAGCTTGCATGTCAAATTTATATGGTCCCAAGTAATTCTAATGCATGATATAGGCTCTAGGCACTTGTGGGAGTAGTTGCTATCAGTTTTGTTGAGTTTGATTCATTTTTTATTTTGAGTTGCTAAAAATTCCAGAAATTTTCAGAAAAAGATGAAGAGATTGTTCTTGAGGGTCTCTTCTAGCCAAGGCTCTAAGGATAAACAAGCTAAGGAGAAGGAAAAGGCCAAGTTCAATCTTCCTCGTGTGGCGGAAGTACGGCCGTGTGAATGGCCTTGTGATGATTTCTTGAGAGCAGCCGGGATTTATGAAGACTTTTATTCTTTGGCTGACAATGTGGGCCTCACCGACTTCCTCCACGACCAGGCTGAATAGTATCTCTTACTCACCAATACTTTCGTGCAAAATTTCTACTTTTATCCTAAGAAATCACCTCCTTCAGTAGCGTTTCATTTATATGATGAGGCTAGGGAGATGTCACTATATGAATTTTGCACAATTTGCAAGATACCTTTCGGGGGCAGCTTAGGGGAACCACATCGTAAAGATGTGGATGGTTTATTGATACTATTACCGTAGGGGAAACGAGGAAGGTTTCCGATGCAAGAATTACTAGCATACATTTTCCTGTTTTACGCTACTTTGCAATATTTGCTAGTCGATGCTTAATTGGTTGCGGAAACTATGGAAACCTTAGTGTTCCTGATATTATTATTTTGTTCCATGCTTTGTTTCGTGATAACTCTGTTAGTATGGGTGCTATTATTGCTAAATGCTTAAGCCTGAACCGTACAAAGGGCCCCATTTTTGGAGGTATCTATGTTGTACACCTTGCTAAACATTTCAGGATACCCATTAGGCATTTTGAGAAAGAGGAAAAGCTGCTGGCCCCTACTTTTCTAGATTATAAAAGCATGGTAGCACATGAGTTTATTGTTGATAATGATGATAAGATGCTTTTGTATAAATTGAGATTTAATAAGAAACATAGTGAGACTATTATCTTGCTTGTGCCCTCTTTGTTTGATTTAACTGTAGGCCGTTACCTCATCTTACCGACGGTCGTTTACTCGTACCGGGGCCAGACATCAGCCCTAGAGCCCGAGTCGGAACCACCACTGGACCCTTATCGTCCATCATCTTATCAGTGGGATCCAGAGGAGATCACCAGCCAGTGGCAATATGATGACACTCCTCAGTACACCGGAGAGAATAGCCATGATCCATGGGCATAGACCAACTTAGGCCAAAAACCTAAGCTTGGGGGAGTACGTATTTCTCACCGACATTATATTCATGTTCACACACTCATTCTAGTTGTCGGTGCTCATGCTTTTTCATTGTACTATCCATGCTAGTTTAATTTATTTTTCTAGCTTTCTTCTTGTCTGTTTGATAAACCTTAGGAAAAACCAAAAAAATTAGTTAGTTTAATTTCCATGCTTGTAGTAGTAATTAAAATGAAAACCCAAAAAGATTTCTCATTTTTTACTTGTTGGGAGCTTTCCCGTGTAAATAGTTTTATTTCTTTTCTTTCCTTTGGGGGTCGAGAGGAGAAGACCATAATGAAAATGTTTAGTAGCTCTTATATGCATGATTGTTGATTTAACCAAGAGCCCATATTACCTTGTCTTCTCCCTTGAATTGAATGCTTGCACATTCCGGCTTAGTCCAATGCACGTGCACTATTATTGTTATACACACTGTTCGGTCATGCGAGTGAAAGGCAATAATGACGATATATGATGGACTGGCTGAGATGAGAGAAGCTGGTATGAACTTGACCTCTCTTGTTTTTGTAAATATGATTAGTTCATCATTCTTGATTCAGCCTATTATGAATAAACATGTTTGTAATGACAATTAGAGATTATAGTTGCTTATGCCATGCTTAATTAGCTAGGAGCTTATAATGGTTTACCTTGCATGCCAACATGCTATTAAAATGGTTGTGATGTGGTATGATAGGGTGGTATCCTCCTTTGAATGATTCGAGTGACTCGACTTGACACATGTTCACGCATGTAGTTGAAACAAAATCAACATAGCCCTCACGATATTTATGTTCATGGTGGATTATACCCTACTCATGCTTGCACTCGGTGTTGATTAATTTTAGTGCATGTTCATGACTGTTGTCGCTCTCTCAGTTGGTCGCTTCCCAGTCTCTTGCTAGCCTTCACCTGTACTAAGCGGGAATACTGCTTGTGCATCGAAACTCCATAAACCCCAAAGTTATTCCATATGAGTCCACCATACCTTCCTATATGCGGTATTTACCTGCCGTTCCAAGTAAATTTATATGTGCCAAACTCCAAACCTTCAAATGAAATTCTGTTTTGTATGCTCGAGCAGCTCATGTATCAACTAGGACTGTCTGTATCTTCCATGCTAGGTGGGTTATTCTCAAGAGGAGTGGACTCCGCTCCTCATTCACGAGAAAATTGGTGGTAACCGGGATGCCCAGTCCCATCTCAAATCAAATCAAAATAATTAAACAAAACTCCCCCAGGATTGTGCTAGTTGGAGGCACCCATTATTGCGGGCAAGCCATGGATTGATGCTTGTTGGTGGTGGGGGAGTATAAACTTTACCATTCTGTTTGGAAACCGCCTATAATGTGTGTATCCTGGAAGATATCGAGATCTCATAGTTGTTATGTTGACAGTGAAAGTATACCGCCCAAAATGTTATTCATCTCTATTTGAAAATCGAGCTCTGGCACCTCTACAAATCCCTGCTTCCCTCTGCGAAGGGCCTATCTATTTACTTTTATGTTGAGTCATCACCCTCTTATTAAATAGCACCCGCTGGAGAGCACCGCTGTCATTTGCATGCATTACTATTAGTTTATATTGGGTATGACTATGACTGGATCTCTTTTACCATGAATTACAATGTTTAGTCAATCCTTGATCTTTAAAGGTGCTCTGCATTTATGTTTTGCAGTCTCAGAAAGGGCTAGCGAGATACCATCTTGTTATATCATATTATGATTGTTTTGAGAAAGTGTTGTCACCCAAGTTTTATTATTATTGCTCGCTAGTTGATTATACCATTGATATGAGTAAATATGAGACCTAAGTGTTATTGTGAATATGGTTAGTTCATAATCTTTGCTGAAAACTTGAATGCTGGCTTTACATATTTACAACAACAAGAGCAAACGGAGTTTGTAAAAGTTTTTCTTTATCACTTTCAGTTTATCAACTGAATTGCTTGAGGACAAGCAAAGGTTTAAGCTTGGGGGAGTTGATACGTCTCCATCATATCTACTTTTCCAAACACTTTTGCCCTTGTTTTGGACTCTAACTTGCATGATTTGAATGGAACTAACCCGGACTGACGCTGTTTTCAGCAGAACTGCCATGGTGTTATTTTTGTGCAGAAATAAAAGTTCTCGGAATGACCTGAAAATCCAAGGAGCAACTTTTCAGAATTAGTAAAAAATACTGGCGAAAGAATCAACGTTAGGGGGCCCACACCTTGTCCACGAGGGTGGGGGGCGCGGCCCCTCCCCTAGGGCGCCCCCTGCCTCGTGGGCCCCCTGGACATCCACTGACCTCAACTCCAACTCCATATATTTGATTTCGCGGAGAAAAAAATCAAAGGGAAAGTTTCATCGCGTTTTATGACACGGAGCCGCCGCCAAGCCCTAATCTTTCTCGGGAGGGCTGATCTGGAGTCCGTTAGGGGCTCCGGAGAGGGGGATTCATCGCCGTCGTCATCATCAACCGTCCCTCATCACCAATTTCATGATGCTCACCGCCGTGCGTGAGTAATTCCATCGTAGGCTTGTTGGATGGTGATGGGTTGGATGAGATTTACCACGTAATCAAGTTAGTTTTGTTAGGGTTTGATCCCTAGTATCCACTATGTTCTGAGATTGATGTTGCTATGACTTTGCTATGCTTAATGCTTGTCACTAGGGCCCAAGTGCCATGATTTCAGATCTGAACCTATCATGTTTTCATGAATATATGTGAGTTCTTGATCCTATCTTGCAAGTCTATAGTCACCTATTATGTGTTATGATCCGACAACCCCGAAGTGACAATAATCGGGATACTTCTCGGTGATGACCGTAGTTTGAGGAGTTCATGTATTCACTATGTGTTAATGCTTTGGTCCGGTACTCTATTAAAAGGAGGCCTTAATATCCCTTAGTTTCCACTAGGACCTCGCTGCCATGGGAGGGTAGGACAAAATATGTCATGCAAGTTCTTTTCCATAAGCACGTATGACTATATTCGAAATACATGCCTACATTGCATTCATGAACTGGAGCTAGTTCTGTGTCACCCTATGTTATAACTATTACATGAGGAATCGCGTCTGACATAATTATCCATCACTGATCCAATGCCTATGAGCTTTTCACATATTGTGCTTTGCCTATTTACTTTGCCGTTGCTGCTGTTACAATTACTACAAAACTGCTACTGTTACTTTTGCTACTATTACCGTTACTTCCATACTACTTTGCTACTAAATACTTTGCTGCAGATACTAAGTTATCCAGGTGTGGTTGAATTGACAACTCAACTGCTAATACTTGAGAATATTCTTTGGCTCCCCTTGTGTCGAATCAATAAATTTGGGTTGAATACTCTACCCTCTAAAACTATTGCGATCCCCTATACTTGTGGGTTATCAGGCATCCTTCAAACTTGATGCCCACACAGTTAGTGTTTCACTACTTGCTATGTTTGGGGGTTATGCTCAAGGTTTTTGAGTTCGTTTCTTGAGAGATAGATCATACAAGTTTTCTGTTGCTTCCAAGTCAGTTGGTTTTGAGATTTACAATGCGGGTAAAATTGTGGAAAAGGAGTTTGAGATGGTTTTTAGCCTTTGGAATTTCGATGGCCCTAATTGGATTAGAGAAGAACGTGCTTACTATGTTGAGCTTGTGGGTAGGAATGGCTGAGCTGTGGATCCTCACTCCGGTGATCGCCGAAGTTACAACTCAGTGGTCTAGGAGGGCCGATTAGTCTTTGAGCGGTTATCGGGGCCTATTCATGACAACAATAATCAAGCAATTATTACCAATTCATCGCAGACTAATTACGGTGTTGATCGGTCACAAATTGAGCCCCAAGTTTCATCACGTCTGCATGGGGCATCACACGTAATCTGCCATGCATGTGGGGCCATGAGTCATTTTGCCCGCAAATTCCCAAACCCAAATCTTCCTGGGCTCTGACCGTTTATTAAATTTGATTCTTTTCTAGCCCATTTGAAGAGGCATGGGCCGAGGGAGCCGTTGAGGCCTGGTTTCATTGCCTTGGGCCGGCACCACAGATTAGGCAGGTCTCGTCATTTATGGAGCTAGTCAAGGACAAATTCCCAAATTTCCAACCGGGACCATCGCTTGCTAATACGTCTCCAACGTATCTATAATTTTTGATTGTTCCATGCTATTATATTACCCCTTTTGGATGTTTATGGGCTTTATTTTACACATTTATATCATTTTTGGGACTAACCTACTAACCGGAGGCCCAACCCATATTGTCGTTTTTTTTGCCTATTTCAGTATTTCTAAGAAAAGGAATATCAAACGGAGTCCAAACGGAATGAAACCTTCGGGAGCGTTATTTTTGGAACAAATCTGATCCGGAGAACCTGGAGTGCAAGTCAAGAAAGCTCCGAGGGCCCCACGAGATAGGAGGGCGCCCCCCCTATAGGGCGCGCCCCCTGTCTCGTGGGCCCCTCGGGCGGCCACCGACGTACTTCTTCCTCCTATATATACCTACGTACCCCGAAAACATCCAGGAGCACCACGAAACACAATTTCCACCGTCGTAACCTTCTGTATCCGTGAGATCCCATCTTGGGGCCCTTGCTGACACTCTGCCGGAGGGGGAAGCAACCACGGAGGGCCTCTACATCAACATCCTTGCCCCTCCGATGAGTTGTCAGTAGTTTACCATAGACCTACGGGTCCATAGTTATTAGCTAGATGGCTTCTTCTCTCTTTTTGGATCTCAATACAATGTTCTCCCCCTCTCTTGTGGAGATCTATTCGATGTAATCTCTTTTTGCGGTGTGTTTGTCGAGATCCGATGAATTGTGGGTTTATGATCAAGTTTATCTATGAATAATATTTGAATCTTCTCTGAATTCTTTTATGTATGATTGAGTTAGCTTTGCAAGTCTCTTCGAATTATCAGTTTGGTTTGGCATACTAGCTTGATCTTTCTTGCCATGGGAGAAGTGCTTAGCTTTGGGTTCAATCTTGCGGTGTTCTTACCCAGTGACAGAAAGGGTTGCAAGACACATATTGTATTGTTGCCATCGAGGATAACAAGATGGGGTTTATATCATATTGCATGTGTTTATCCCTCTACATCATGTCATCTTGCTTAATGCGTTACTCTTTTCTTATGAACTTAATACTCTAGATGCAGGCAGGAGTCGGTCGATGTGTGGAGTAATAGTAGTAGATGCAGGCAGGAGTCGGTCTACTTGTTATGGACGTGATGCCTATATACATGATCATGCCTAGATAATCTCATAACTATGCGCTTTTCTATCAATTGCTTGACAGTAATTTGTTCACCCACCGTAATACTTATGCTATCTTGAGAGAAGCCTCTAGTGAAACCTATGGCCCCCGGGTCTATCTCTTATCATATTTGCTTTCCATCTACCTTTATTTGCATCTTTACTTTTTGCATCTATATCAAAAATACCAAAAATATATTTATCTTATCATACTATCTTTATTAGATCTCACTTTCGCAAGTGGCCGTGAAGGGATTGACAACCCCTTTATTGCGTTGGTTGCGAGTTCTCAGTTTTTTTGTGTAGGTGCGTGGGACTTTTGAGGAGCCTCCTACTGGATTGATACCTTGGTTCTCAAAACTGAGGGAAATACTTACGCTACACTTTGCTGCATCACCCTCTCCTCTTCGAGGAAAACCAACACAAGCTCAAGACGTAGCACTTGCCTCCTCGCATTCCACTGCACTTACCAACTCTGCAACATCCTCTGCTCCCTCCTCGACAAGCTCGCCTACACCTTCCTCGTCGCCGGTGAGGGCAGTGGTCGCCGCTTCATCGGTGGACGCTCTGATGGCCAACATTCCCATCGACCCACTTCCTTTTGTGCCAGATGGATTTCAGATACAAGAAATCGATGGAAGAACTGGGGTTTCTCGAGCCATGCTGCCTCACCGCCCGAGAAGGCACGAGGATTGGGGGATTGCATCCATCCACCTGCATCCTGATGAGGTATTTTTTCCTAACGTCAGAGAGGTTTTGGAGGAATTTTTCCAAGGAGCTATGCAAGTTGGGTTCAGAGAGATCCAACCTTGCCCTTTTGGAGAGCTTACGTCTAGTTCATGCATGTGAGAGACCGTGATAGGCTCATTAGGCAGAGTCCGCATGCTTTTGGAGATGTATTTATCTCATTCTCTAAACACAATGAGGGTAGAAACTGGCGTAGGGTTAACTTCAATAGAACTTGTTGGTTGCTGTTCATTGGAGTTCCTTTTGATTTCTGCAATACTGAAGACATTGCTGCGGCGATTTCCAAATGGGGGAGAATTGTCAGTTGGGAGAGAGAAGATGCTTTGAGTGGAAAAATTCTGGTTAAAGCACGTGTAACAGAACTGATTGACATCCCAAAGAGTATCAGTTGGTCTCAGGGGGAAAGATTTGAAGAGGAATCATGGACCAGCTCAGTTGAGGTTCTGTTGGAAGAGATGTTGGGTGGTGGGCCTGCTGATGAAGATCCTATTCCACCCGATGGTGTAGACCCACACCCAATCCCTCAGCATGCAAATGATTTCCCAGGTTTTCAGCCTCTACGAGTGCACAATGTTCATATTCAGAATGAGGGCTGGGATGCCTGGGAGGAACCAGCAGAACAAAATGATCATGATCAACATTGGGCTTTTCCTCAACCAAATCCAGTGGCCCCTCAGCAATAGCAAGTTGAAATTCCTGTGCAATAGGATGATGGTCACCCAAACAGTAGCATTACAACAACTGTCTCTCTGTCAGATGGCCTTCCGTCTCTCACTCATTCAGCTAGTGAAGAGGTTAATCAAGGCATGCAAATTCAGCCTATGGCCATGGGGTTACTGAATATTGCTATGGCTTATCATGCAGATGATGATGAGGAAGATCTTTAGTTAGATGAGAAGAATGTGGATAACAACTTACATCTGAATGAGGCTGAGCAGGCCATTTTTGAAGGGCAAGAAGTTTGTTCAGAGCCTACTCATCATGCATCTGAGGTGGCACCCCTTCTCAAGGAAGGGGGAGAAACATCTATTGAGAATCATGATATTCAGTTGCAGCAGATTCAGACAAATGAGGGTTCTGCACATGCTCCACTTGAACAAGTTTCTGCTCCTGCTATTTTGACTGATGCTGAAGGCACACAAACTTCACTCCCACAACCCTTGTCTGCAACAGAGAAAGGAAAAGAGGATGTGCCAATCCCTCAGGTGGGAACATCATCAAACTTCAGCAACAAAGGTAATGTTGGGCTTAGCTTACCCACAGCTTCACCTCCTATGTTTGATATTCACACAATTGCTGAGAAACATGCTATGGATATAATTGATGGCTCTCATTTAATTTCTAAAGAAGGTCTGGATCTCTAGATACAAAACTTTGCCCCAGCCACTCAACGAGAGCGAAACACTATTAAAATTGAAATCCTAGTAAGTTGGTTCAACTTCATAATTCATTTTCTATTGACACCTGATAAATTTGGCTGGACAATGCATTTGCTCAAATATGATCTTTGGAAATTGCTTACTGTCAACTGCGATAATGAAGAAACTATCCTATTCCATATACCTGATGGCTGCATAACATCACAGGGTCCCACTTGTAAGGAGATCTTGTAGGGTATGGGCAAAGAAAATGAAGGGATAAGCCCAACTGCACACTCTTCAAGTGGAGCTGGTAGCCCTCTGCAGCAGGTGTCTCCCAACAAAGTTATCTTGCTGCCTCCTGGAGGAGCTACATCCAAGAAAAGAAGGGAAAAAGAGCGTCTGGTTGAAACTGAGGTAAGAAGAAGTGATAGAATTAGGAAATATAATAATGGATATAGAAGGAAAACATGTGATACTAAATCTTGCTTGCCATGCAATGCCATTCCTCCAGTTATTCAAAATAAAATGGTTAAAAACCTGACTAAATCTTTCTTTAAGGTGGTTGAGGATGAACTCCAAGGAAGTTATCCAAGAGGCCCAAGAAGAAGGGGCAAGAGGAGGTGGCCAAGGTGACCAAGGCCACATGATCTGGAGCTCAACCAAACTTTGCTCAATGATAGGCTATTCTCATAGATACAGGCTCAATGGTAGGCTTTGTTATTATATTCAGACTATCTGTGTTCTATATGTTGGGTTGTGATTGGCAGCTTTTGTAAGATGATGAACCATGGCCTTGAGAGGCACCTTTTGTTTGCTATCACTTTCTTCCCTTTGCTTGATACTGAGCTTTGGCACTCTGGTAATACACATGGGACCTACTTATCTGTGAATGTTGCTATGTTATCATCTCTGATTCTGTTGAACTAGTTGCATATGATATTTCAATGTTGGTTGTTGCATATTCAAGACCACAACAGATTTGTACACTTTCTATATCTTCAGCAAACAATTCTTTAGGATATTACCAAGGGATGGACCTTGGTACAACACACTAAAACATTAAAGTTTAACAATGAATAGCAACAGATCCTGGAACATTCTTAATTGGAATATCAGAGGTATTAATGCTCAAGATAAGTGGCTGGCTATTAGGAAAAAGGTGGAGGAAAGTGCTGCTGGAGTTGTGTGTATTCAAGAAACTAAGAGAGAGAATTTTGACCTAGCCTACATTCACAATTTTTGCCCTCAAAGACTTAACAAATTTGAATTTTTGCCTTCAATTGGGGCCTCTGGTGGAATCCTGACTGCTTGGAATGGATCTATGTTCACAAGAGAACTGCTTTTTCAGAACAAATTTTCTCTTTCCATACAATTCACCTGTAATATTTCTTCAAGCAAGTGGATTCTCTCTAACATATATGGGCCATGCAGACATGAGGAAAAGATTGAATTTATTGATTGGTTTAGCAATATTCAAATGACAAATGAGGTGGACTGGATAGTCATGGGTGATTTCAATTTCATCAGATCACCTGAGAACAGGAATAGACCTGGAGGAGATGTCAATGAGATGCTTTTATTTAATGATGCTATCAGTAATCAGGGGCTGACTGAATTACCTTTGAAAGGTAGATAGTATAGTTGGAGCAACATGCAGGAATCTCCACTCCTTGAGAAGTTAGATTGGTTTTTTACTTCTGCAGCTTGGATGACTAGTTACCCTAACTCCATGGCTCTTCCTTTGGAAAAACCTATTTCTGATCACCTTCCATGCATGATTAAGATTGGCACAAATATTCCCAAGTCCAAGGTATTCAGATTTGAAAACTATTGGTTAAAGCACAACTCTTTTAAACAAGTGGTTCAAGCAGCTTGGAATATTCCAGTGGGATTTACTGACCAGGCAAAAAAGATCAATGCTAAATTAAAAAACCTGAGAAGAGCTCTAAAATTGTGGGCAAAAAGCCTATCATGCATGAATAAACAAATTGAGGATCTAAATGCTTGCATCTTCTTTTGGGACTTGATTGAAGAATTCAGGAATCTTCCTTTGTTTGAGACTAACTGCAGAATTATTCTCAAAGAGTGCTTGCTAACTGTTCTTAATAATCAGAAGATTTATTGGAAGCAGATAGGTAAAATTAAAGGTGTTAAGTTTGGAGATGAAAACACTAAGTTCCTCCACACAAAAGCTTCCATTAATCATTGGTATAATAAAATTGCAATGTTGTTGAATAAGGACCAAGTGGAGGTTACAGATCATGAAGTAAAAGCTGCAATTTTGTGGGAGGCTTTCAGAGATAGATTGGGTCAATCAAATGGTCACACAATGCATTTTGATCTCCATGATCTGTATGAACAAACAGTAGATCCTCAAGTATTCTCACAATTAGAGGAACAGTTTGTCATGCCCAATATGTGAGCCTATCCTAAAGGAACTCGAGGGTCCCACCAAGGATAGAAGCGCATATTGGAGACGCTTCTGCAAGGTGGATATCACTACGTCGTACCATTACATAATGGTAATGGTTGGGGATACATACAAGAGGCAAACAATGCCACACGAATACAACATCATCATACACAAGAGCAACATCCGACTACGAATGAAACACAAACAGAAACTCAACAACATCCACCCTGCTAGCCCAGGCTGCCGACCCGGAACCTATCCCCTGACCGAAGAAGAAGAAGAAGAACTCCAAAACAAGTAAACATCGTTCTCGCGTCATGACCATCGCATTACCTGTACTTGCAACTGTTGTTGTAGTAATCTGTGAGCCACAAAGACTCAGCAATCCCATTACCATGGGTACCAAGACTAGCAAAGCTTAATGGGAAAGGAAAGGATAAGTGGTGAGGTTGCAGCAGCGGCTAAGCATGATATGGTGGCTAACTTACGAATACAAGAATAAGACAAAAAGCTACACAAACGGTCACAAACTAGTAATGATCAAGAAGTGATCCTGAAACTACTTACTGATGTCTACTACACAACCTTATACTTGTAGACGTTGTTGGGCCTGCAAGTGCACATGTTTGTAGGATAGTAGCAAATTTCCCTCAAGTGGATGACCTAAGGTTTATCAATCCGTGGGAGGCGTAGGATGAAGATGGTCTCTCTCAAACAACCCTACAACCAAACAACAAAGAGTCTCTTGTGTCCCCAACACACCCAATACAATGGTAGATTGTATAGGTGCACTAGTTCGACGAAGAGATGGTGATACAAGTGCAATATGGATGGTAGATATAGGTATTTGTAATCTGAAAATATAAAAACAGCAACGTAACTAATGATAAAAGTGAGTGTAAACGGTATTGCAACGCTAGGAAACAAGGCATAGGATTCATACTTTCACTAGTGCAAGTTCTCTCAACAACAATAACATAGATAGATCATATAACAATCCCTCAACATGCAACAAAGAGTCACTCCAAAGCCACTAATAGCGGAGAACAAACATAGAGATTATGGTAGGGTACGAAACCAACTCAAAGTTATCCTTTCTGTTCTATCTATTCAAGAGTTCGTATGTCACATCCCTAGTTCTGGTATGCACTGTACTAGCCCTTCATGTGTGCATCATGTTTAAATTTTATTTAAGTTGAAATGGGGATTGATCAAACCCTAGCACCAGGTCAAATCAACTAGGTTCAAATAAAAATATTCTCATGAACCCAAAATGCTCTTCAGAAAAGTTCATTATTTTTGGATTGGTCTAGAACCTCTCCCAAAAATGGTGCACATTTTTCTAGGCCATTCTAGATTTTTGAATTAAATCATACGGTATTTGCATTTGGGCATTTAATTGCTAAATAATATTTTAAATTCTCAAATAATCACAAACTGAAATGTTTGCCGTTGGAAATATTCCAAACAGTGACATTGAGCAGTTTCATGATTTCTGGAAATGCCTTGGCATTTTTATTAAAGCCAAACACAATTACAGAAAATAGAAAAAGAAAATAAGAAAAAATGAAGAGGCAGAAGACTTACCTGGCGCTCATCTGGCAGCCCAGCCCACTGGCCCCGTTGCCAGTCATCTCCCACCTCTGCCAGAAGGCAGAGGCGAGGCATGGCGCGCGTCCGAGAGCCCCCGGCCACCTCCTGCTTCCACCTCGGAGCCCCGGGCCTTCTACCAGCGCCACGGAGACGCCCTAAGCCCCTGTGCCCTCTCTCTCACTCTCCCTGTGCTCCTCCTCCTCTATTTCTCTCTCTCGCGCAGCCCGAGCGTGGCCATCGCCGCCGTCCTCACCACCGCAGCCATAGCCGACCCCATGCCTCTCCGTGCTGACCCTGCCGTCCGCCTCGACGCCGTGAAGTTTTCCCCTCAACAAGCGCAAGCCCGAACGCCCTGCAACACCGACACCACCATCGTCTTCCTCCTTGGGCTCCGACCACCAGTATCGTCGATTCGCCGCATGCAGGACGCCCCCGAGCCCGCCGAGCTTCTCTCCGACCTCGCTGTGAGCTCCACTCCGTTTCCCCTTCCTTGTTTTGCTCGTTCCCATGCCGTAGCAACCTCGCCCACATGCCCGAGCACCATGGTCCGCCATGGTTGCCTAGCCCCCTCGACCCGAGCCCCTCCGCTCGAACCCGTGGCACCAGCGTGTTTCTGGTGGCCCGCGGATGCCACCTAGCCCATTAGCTCCTCCCCTGGCGCACGCAGCCGCATCCCCGCGCGTGTCCGAACTCCGGCCACCGCCTGGCTCGCCACCGCCGGCGCCACAGCTCACCCCAGCTCCTCTCACCTGCTCCTCTGGATGCGCACGAACTCAAGGAACCCGTAGAAACAAACGGAGAGGCAAATGGTTGCCCGTAGCTCGATTCCGATGAACAACCGTCGTCGGATGTGCTCGCCGGCGTCCAACTACAGTGAGGTGACGTGGCGTCATTAGCCTGAGGCTAATTACCACGTTAACCTCGCCTTGTGTCACTGACAGACCGACCCCACCACTCTAATTAACCACGGGTAACCCCTGTTTAGTTTTAACCTAACCACCATGGGCCCACGCGTCAGCTTTGACCAAGCGGACATGGCTGTTGACTGGGCCCACATGTCTGTGACCCAGAGAGCACTGTATCACTGACACGCGGGACCCACTGGTCAGGTTTGACCTGGTCAGCCGCAGTAGACCTGCTGACGTCACAGTGACGCAATGCTGACGTAGTTAATATTTTTCTGGATTTAAAATAATTCAGAAAATCCAGAAAATTGCCTAAACTTGTAAAAATCATAGAAATTCAACCGTAACTCCAAATGAAATAATTTATATATGAAAAATGATCAGAAAAATCCAATCTATCCATCCGTACCATTTTCATGCATGTTAGAACAACTTATAGCTGCTGTTTAGCACAAATCATATAAATGGCATTTAAATATCCACATATGGAGTTTGAATTTGAATCTTGGGTTCAAACCAACTCCATTTAACTTGCTGCTAGTTGCATTAGCTCAAATCACAGCATATTGCCATGTCAGGATCATGCATCATATTGTGCATTGCATTGATTGTGTTCTTCCTTGTTTGCCGGTGTTTGTCCCCTCTCAATAGACGTGGTTCCGACGATGAGTTTGATGACACCGATGAAGAACTATATTATCTTCAGAAGTGCCAGGCAAGCAAAACCCCCTTGTTCATTCCGATACAATCCCACTCTCTCGCTCCTGCTCTCTTTTACTGCATTAGGACAACAACCATTCAACTGTTACATGCTGCGGTAGTTGAACCCCTTTCCTCGGCATGACCTGTCATTGCCACAGTAAATAGATGAAACCCACTAGCATGAGTAGGAGTTGTTTGAGCCCTGATGTGCCTACTCATTCATGCTTGTTGTCATGCCTGCTATTGCTTAGAGTTGTGTCAGGTCTGATTCATCGGGGATGAATCGGAGGTGTGTGAACATGTCCTACTATTGAGAGCTAAGTGTGTGAACACGATTTGGTAAAGGTAGCGGTGAGAGGCCATGTAGGAGTACATGGTGGGTTGTCTCATTGCAGCCGTCCTCAGGAACCGAGTTCTGTGTTTGTGATCCATGACCAGCTACTACCACGCATTGGAATGCTTAAGTGCCCCTCTCGACTTATTAATCAACTTGATCTCTGTCCAGGAGTTGCAACTAGTTTCTGGTGTTTGTAGGTAGTGTTAGTAGTCTACCAAGTGGCACCCGATACAGGTGGGCTTGGGACAGACTAGGCACAGTGGCACGGTGTACCAAGTGGCACCCGGATGGTGGGCTTGGGAACCCTGCTCACATCGTTTGGGGCCGTGAGTGACACCCCGGCCGGATCTCCTTGCGGATGGAACCCGAATAGGCGATAAACCTGGACGAGAGACTTGTGTGGTTAGTCAGGTCGTGGCCGACACCCTCGCTGGGCTTCCGCTTGAAGGTTGCCGAGTACATGCCGTGTAAACGACGGTAAGTGGTGAGAGCGTGTGTGAAGAAGTACACCCCTGCAGGGTTAATATGATCAATTCGAATAGCCGTGTCCGCGGTAAAGGACTTCTGGGTTGCCTGTACAGTTCATAGACAAGTGAAAGTGGATACTCTAAAATACGCAAGATAAGTGTGAGTGCTATGGATGGCGTTCTCGTAGAGAGACAGGAGCGGATCCATAGTGGTGTATTGATATGGTGAATATGTGGACTCGTGTGCGCCACCTCAAAAGAGTTACTTGCAATCGTAGTTCAGGATAGCCACCGAGTCAAAGCTGGCTTGCTGGAGTCAAACTCCACCACCCCCCTTTGTTGATAATGATGCATATGTAGATAGTTCTGATGTAGGTCTTGCTGGGTAGATTTGTACTCACGTTTGCTTATTTTATGTTTTTGCAGAGAGACTTCGGTCACGCTAGTAGTACCACATGGACTTCGATGTTTATCTTGTTACCTCAGCTACGATCTTGTGCCCTCGGCAGGATCTGGTAGATAGACAGGCTTCTCAGCCTTTTTCATTTGTAGATGTCTGTACTTAGACATGTTAAGCTTCCGCATGTGCTTTGACTAGTATGCTCTGATTGTTGGGTCGTGAGACCCATGTTTGTAATATCTCGCTCCTCGGAGCCTATTGAATAAATACTTGAGTCGTAGAGTCATGTTGTGATGCCATGTTGTATTTGCACATATCGAGCATATTGTGTGTATGTTATTGAAATGCTTGGTATGCGTGGGATCTGACTATCTAGTTGTTTATCCTTAGTAGCCTCTCTTACCGGGAAATGTCGCCTAGTGCTTCCACTGAGCCATGGTAGCTTGCTACTGCTCCGGAACACTTAGGCTGGCCGGCATGTGTCCTTCTTCGTTCCTGTGTCTGTCCCTTCGGGGAAATGTCACGCGATGAATACCGGAGTCCTGTTAGCCCGCTATAGCCCGGTTCATCGGAGTCCTGCTAGCCCAGTGCTACAGCCTGGATTCACTCGCTGATGACCGACACGTTCGATGCTAGGTCATGGATGCCTGTCCCTGTAAGTTTGTGCCACTTTGGGTTTACGACTAGCCATGTCAGCCCGGGCTCCTTATCATATGGATGCTAGCGACACTATCATATACGTGTGACAAAAGGCGCAAACGGTCCCGGGCAAAGGTAAGGCGACACCCGTGGAAATACCGTGCGTGAGGCCGCAAAGTGATATGAGGTGTTACATGCTAGATCGATGTGGCATTGAGTCGGGGTCCTGACAGCTTTGGTATCAGAGCTTGACTGCCTGTAGGATTACCAAGCCAAACTGGTCGAAGTTGAGTCTAGAAATTCTTTAGTTATATAAGGGAATTGATTGTGGGATGGAACACAAGGCTCTTTTACTCCTTTACCCCATGCCCTTCTGATCTGAGTCATCTTATCTTTCCTACGGGGTTAAGAAACTAGGCTTTCTCTTCTTCTATCAGGATCACGTGTTACTAATCTGTAGACTTATAGAATTGTTGGACTTAAGCCTCGGTTCAGTTTCTACTACTTCTGTATGTTAACTGTTGATCTCGAAACCTTGATATTGTGCTTCTGAGTGGCTATGCCACCATTTTTGTAGCATGTCTCCAATCTTTTGAGCATTTACAGCCGTTATGCTGTCCAAGTCATCCCAGGTTTCTAAATAGTCTGAAGCATTTACAAATCCCTTCCTCCCATTTCGATGTTCCTTTGGGCCAGATTAACCACATTAATCGGTGAGTTGAGGTACTCTGTTGCCTTGACATATATGTTGGAGTTATTATTATGACCCTAGATGTCTAGAGTATCACCTAGTAATCTAGCCATGTTCTGTTTCCCAGTGTGATGATTCTGGCCTTTATTCTCGAAAGCATCCCGTGATGCCACATAGTTAGTAGGCATTCTATTCCTGGGTTCTTGAACCTGAGATTCACCCTACTTACCTCATGTTGATAGTGTTTGCTAGTTCCTTTAGGATATTAGTAACCTTTGCGATAGTCCTCGAGGTCCGTGGTATTTCCTTCTTCCAAATACTATGAACCACTTTATGGCAGAAGTTTGTTGGATCAAAGGATCACAACCAGAGTGCTCTTGATGAGTTCTCCATTCTATATTGTGAATCTGCTAGTTCAACCTTTCTGAATGGGTTATCCGGAAGAAATATGTTGAACCCGTTCGACATGCTAATCTATGAATCCACTACTCAGAAAACCGTATTTTCCTCTGAGTTGTCCCGCTTTAGTTGTCTTCCGACCCTCGACTACCAATTGATAGTCAAGAGTATGCGTGCAATCTCATCGATGCCTATTATTCTTGTGTTCCGTCAAGCCATTCTATCCCAGAATGACTAGGAGAAATGAACTCCAGTACCTCATCCATATCTAGGATTGGGTCAAAGTAGTCATACTCCGCAGATCAAAATACTAATTCAGTTTTTGTTCTGTTCTACCCTGAAGTATTACCCTCTTTATGTCAAGAAAGTCATAGGACTTACACATCATCTTATGAATTCTTGGTGCAGTGATACTTCTCGCCCTCATTATTCATTTCTCGGTTTCCATGTTGTTGCAACCGGAATGCCGACAGGTGAACTATGATGTGTGAAATCTATACTCCTAGCAACTCTGTTGCTTGGTATTAAATGGACAATAACCTCATTCTTAGCGTGTTGATTCTTGGATCATCGCCCTAAGGTTGATCGTGCTACCTAGTCCTTATTTCGGGTGCACTCCTCGGTCAATGAGTCAGGATCGTATTGGTTCCTTGCTCTTTTGATCATATCGTCTTGCCGTGAAAAGCAAGATTGTTCTTGAGCTTAATAGCATATCGGTGGTTTGTGATTTTCCGATTATCTTCTCGGAAGTATCACCAGGTCGTCACCTGACTGTTATGTCAAGCTCGTGATCAGGTTGGTTTTCTTGTAACCAACCCTTCTCCAAGAATCCGTGTTGGATACCCCTGAGCTAGTTGGTTAAGCCAAACAATAACTTGGAGAGTTGGAAGATAAAAGCTTATCTGACTTAGTTCATGTTAAGCGATATCTTTGTGTGTGTGTGTGTGTGTTGAAGAAAGATGATATCTTCATCGATTGTTCCTCGCGATCGGTTGTTGAATCTATCGTCTCGCCCAAACCTTGATTTGAGTGTGGGCTATCGTCAAATCTAGTTAGAACCAATGATATTCGTAATGTTGTCTTACTCGTGGTTGATTCCTCGAGCATACACCGTTATATCTTTTGGTCTGACCAATACTATCATCGTGTTCGCATGATGGTGGAAGTCCAGTGATATGGAAATTCTGATGAGTTGCTATTGAGCCCATCAGTAGCATTTCGTCTCCCCCATGATTCGTGTTGAACATCCAGCTAGTGTTGGAAACTTCTATAAGAATTATCTTCATGCTCCGTTCATGAAGCATGTGTTGGATGAAAGAAGTGACTTCCTCTGATTCACGTGCATCTGGTGCAAGTTGCCGCCGTGAATTCGAGAAAGATTGTTTTTGTTTTCTCTGGTACCATCCCAAGTCAGTTATGCATGTGCGAATGTATTCTATGGTTTGGTAGATTAATTACCTCCACTCCATATGTATTCCCTAGCACACCAAGCCACTGACTGATTTGTTCCAGGAGAAGGAGTTCCTTTTAAGAGCTAACCCGGGCTTAATCAAGGACTTCGATATCCTCGACGATGGTTCCCCACTTGAACTCGGTAGCATTTAACTATAAGACTACTATGTGGCCATGCTTGTCTGGGACAACGTGTTCACATGTTTGTAGCAGAACCAGCTCATGTTTTGGAGCTTACTACCATAGTCCATCTCCTGAGAATCTCGCAACGTCATCTCATCAAATTGTGTTGCAAACCCTCATTTTTCTTCCTAGACTTGATGAGTCTGGAATATCCTAACACTAACCAGATCTGAATCTCAGGCAGATATGATGGTTGGAACATTTCCCAAGAACTATAGTATCAGTCTCTCTGTAACCCGGTAAAGTGGATACCGTGGCCAACACACCCAGCCAGAGGACCTAATATTGTAGTATCTTGATTGAGGAAGTTGGCCACCTCCCCCTAAGGACTTCGTAGGATTTACTCCCTAGTTATTCCTTATGGATTCTTGAGCTCCCGAAGTCCGACCTTTTACTTGATGTTCTAGATATCAAACCATATCTACAAATGGATTATGCTAGCACATCAAGGAGAACATTAGAAGCGGAGTGCTAAATGTCTCTCGGTCGATCATCCAGATTTTGTCCCCTTGGCCTCACTAAGGTGAAATCTGAGAGGATGTTATCTTCCTTTGCATCTGCATTGTCCATCACTATTCATTATGGTAGTACGTTGTGTTGCCGGGATCCCTGTCATGGATGTTGGTAAAACCTTGATGAATATGGAAATGCTTAAGTTCTTGAGAGCACGCGCAAGCGCTAGGTGTTATCATCGGCACTAACTGGGATTGCTCCTAGTTTGTTCGGTTATGCTATAACTTTTCAAACAGTGGACTCACTCTCTACTGTTGGGCTTCTCCCCAGTTACTAAAATCATCCCTTGTGTTGTCTTCAACAAGGTAATCCACATCATCCATACTAGTCCGAGTAATGCCATTCCTTCGACTCCGCCAAACGATTGCTGTGATTGCCTTAGGCTGGTATAAAGAGTTTCAATGATCTCTAAATCAAAGGTAATTCTTTTTGCCACTTAAGGGGATAATCTATGAGTCACCTCCTCTAAGATGTCTCGTTATGGTATCATGGCAACCCAACTCCTCGCTAAGTCGACAACGGTTCACCACCTTCTTAAGTGTGGAATTGTTGTCTACCTAGTGAACCTTCGTCATCTGTCTTACACCATCACTCTAGTTTTATGCTTCGTGTATCAGCTTGAGAGATGTCTCCATGTCTCACTCCTTGAATTGATCATGAGTTGTTCGGTCTTCGAGAAGATTGATTCTTCTAGAGTTTTCCTTTCCTCTTCTTGTCATGTTAGTTGGAGTTCTCAGAGCAAGACGACGAGACAAGATGGTGATCGATTCAACATTCTGATGAAGTGCCACTTGGATCATGAAGATTATGTTAGTTTGCATTCCCCCTTCATCTTACCCTATGCTTGAATCTCGGGATGAGATTCTTATTTAGTGGGGGTGAGTTGTCACATCCCTAGTTCTGGTATGCACTGGACTAGCCCTTCATGTGTGCATCATGTTTAAATTTTATTTAAGTTGAAATGGGGATTGCTCAAACCCTAGCACCAGATCAAATCAACTAGGTTCAGATAAAAATATTCTCATGAACCCAAAATGCTCTTTAGAAAAGTTCATTATTTTTGGATTGGTCTAGAACCTCTCCCAAAAATGGTGCACATTTTTCTAGGCCATTCTGGATTTTTGAATTAAATCATATGGTATTTGCATTTGGGCATTTAATTGCTAAATAATATTTTAAATACTCAAATAATCACAAATTGAAATGTTTGCCGTTGGAAATATTCCAAATAGTGACATTGAGCAGTTTCATGATTTTTGGAAATGCCCTGGCATTTTTATTAAAGCCAAACACAATTACAGAAAATAGAAAAAGAAAATAAGAAAAAAATGAAGAGGCAGAAGACTTACCTAGCGCTCATCTGGCAGCCCAGCCCACTGGCCTCGTTGCCACTCATCTCCCACCTCTGCCAGAAGGCAGAGGCGAGGCGTGGCGCGCGTACGAGAGCCCCCGGCCACCTCCTGCTTCCACCTGGGAGCCCCGGGCCTTCTACCAGCGCAACGGAGACGCCCTAAGCCCCTGTGCCCTCTCTCTCACTCTCCCTGTGCTCCTCCTCCTCCTCCTCTGTTTCTCTCTCTCGCGCAGCCCAAGCGCGGCCATCACCGCCGTCCGCACCACCGTAGCCATAGCCGACCCCATGCCTCTCCGTGGTGACCCTGCCGTCCGCCTCGATGCCGTGAAGTTTTCCCCTCAACAAGCGCAAGCCCGGACGCCCTGCAACACCGACACCACCGTCGTCTTCCTCCTCGGGCTCCGACCACCACTATCGTCGATTCGCCGCACGCAGGACGCCCCCGAGCCCGCCGAGCTTCTCTCCGACCTCGCTGTGAGCTCCACTCCGTTTCCCCTTCCTTGTTTTGCTCGTTCCCGTGCCGTAGCACCCTCGCCCACATGCCCGAGCACCGTCGTCTGCCATGGTTTCCTAGCCCCCTCGACCCGAGCCCCTCCGCTCGAACCCGTGGCACCAGCATGTTTCTGGTGGCCCGCGGATGCCACCTAGCCCATTAGCTCCTCCCCTGGCGCACGCAGCCGCATCCCCGCGCGTGTCCGAACTCCGGCCACCGCCTCGCTCGCCACCGCCGATGCCACAGCTCACCCCAGCTCCTCTCACCTGCTCCTCTGGATGCGCACGAACTCAAGGAACCAGTAGAAACAAACGGAGAGGCAAATGGTTGCCCGTAGCTCGATTCCGATGAACAACCGTCGTCGGATGTGCTCGCCAGCGTCCAACTCCGGTGAGGTGATGTGGCGTCATTAGCCTGAGGCTAATTGCCGCGTTAACCTCGCCCTGTGTCACTGACAGACTGGCCCTACCACTCTAATTAACCACGGGTAACCCCTGTTAGTTTTAACCTAACCACCATGGGCCCACGCGTCAGCTTTGACCAAGCTGATGTGGCTGTTGACTGGGCCCACATGTCTGTGACCCAGAGAGCACTGTATCACTGACACGCGGGACCCACTGGTCAGGTTTGACCTGGTCAGCCACAGTAGACCTGCTGACGTCACAGTGACGCAATGCTGACATAGTTAATAATTTTCTGGATTTAAAATAATTCAGAAAATCCAGAAAATAGCCTAAACTTGTAAAAATCATAGAAATTCAACCGTAACTCCAAATGAAATAATTTATATATGAAAAATGATCAGAAAAATCCAATCTATCCATCTGTACCATTTTCATGCATGTTAGAACAACTTATAGCTGCTGTTTAGCACAAATCATATAAATGGCATTTAAATATCCACATATGGAGTTTGAATTTGAATCTTGGGTTCAAACCAACTCCATTTAACTTGCTGCTAGTTGCATTAGCTCAAATCACAGCATATTGCCATGTCATGATCATGCATCATATTGTGAATTGCATTGATTGTGTTCTTCCTTGTATGCCGGTGTTTGTCCCCTCTCGATAGACGTGGTTCCGACGATGAGTTCGATGACACCGATGAAGAACTATATTATCTTCAGAAGTGCCAGGCAAGCAAAACCCGTTGTTCATTCCGATACAATCCCACTCTCTCTCTCCTGCTCTCTTTTACTGCATTAGGACAACAACGATTCAACTGTTACATGCTGTGGTAGTTGAACCCCTTTCCTCGGCATGACCTGTCATTGCCACAGTAAATAGATGAAACCCACTAGCATGAGTAGGAGTTGTTTGAGCCCTGATGTGCCTACTCATTCATGCTTGTTGTCATGCCTGCTATTGCTTAGAGTTGGGTCAGGTCTGATTCATCGGGGATGAATCGGAGGTGTGTGAACATGTCCTACTATTGAGAGCTAAGTGTGTGAACACGATTTGGTAAAGGTAGCGGTGAGAGGCCATGTAGGAGTACATGGTGGGTTGTCTCATTGCAGCCGTCCTCAGGAACTCAGTTCTGTGTTTGTGATCCATGACCAGCTACTACCACGCATTGGAATGCTTAAGTGCCCCTCTCGACTTATTAATCAACTTGATCTCTGTCCAGGAGTTGCAACTAGTTTCTGGTGTTTGTAGGTAGTGTTAGTAGTCTACCAAGTGGCACCCGGTACAGGTGGGCTTGGGACAGACTAGGCACAGTGGCACGGTGTACCAAGTGGCACCCGGATGGTGGGCTTGGGAACCCTGCTCACATCGTTTGGGGCCGTGAGCGACACCCCGGCCGGATCTCCTTGCGGATGGAACCCGAATAGGCGATAAACCTGGACGAGAGACTTGTGTGGTTAGTCAGGTCATGGCCGACACCCTCGCTGGGCTTCCGCTTGAAGGTTGCCGAGTACATGTCGTGTAAACGGCGGTAAGTGGTGAGAGTGTGTGTGAAGAAGTACACCCCTGCAGGGTTAATATGATCTATTCGAATAGCCGTGTCCGCGGTAAAGGACTTCTGGGTTGCCTGTACAGTTCATAGACAAGTGAAAGTGGATACTCTAAAATACGCAAGATAAGTGTGAGTGCTATGGATGGCGTTCTCGTAGGGAGACGGGAGCGGATCCATAGTGGTGTATTGATATGGTGAATATGTGGACTCGTGTGCGCCACCTCAAAAGAGTTACTTGCGATCGTAGTTCAGGATAGCCACCGAGTCAAAGCTGGCTTGTTGCAGTCAAACTCCACCACCCCCCTTTGTTGATAATGATGCACATGTAGATAGTTCTGATGTAGGTCTTGATGGGTACATTTGTGCTCACGTTTGCCTATTTTATGTTTTTGAAGAGAGACTTCAGTCTCGCTAGTAGTACCGCATGGACTTCGATGTTTAGCTTGTTACCTCAGCTACGATCTTGTGCCCTCGGAAGGATCTGGTATATAGACAGGCTTCTCAGCCTTTTTCATTTGTAGATGTCTGTACTCAGACATGTTAAGCTTCCGCATGTGCTTTGACTAGTATGCTCTGATTGTTGGGTCGTGAGACCCATGTTTGTAATATCTCGTCCTCGGAGCCTATTGAATAAATACTTGAGTCGTAGAGTCATGTTGTGATGCCATGTTGTATTTGCACATATCGAGCATATTGTGTGTATGTTATTGAAATGCTTGGTATGCGTGGGATCTGACTATCTAGTTGTTTATCCTTAGTAGCCTCTCTTACCGGGAAATGTCTCCTAGTGCTTCCACTGAGCCATGGTAGCTTGCTACTGCTCCAGAACACTTAGGCTGGCCGACATGTGTCCTTCTTCGTTCCTGTGTCTGTCCCTTCGGGGAAATGTCACAGGATGAATACCGGAGTCCTGTTAGCCCGCTACAGCCCGGTTCACCGGAGTCCTGCTAGCCCAGTGCTACAGCCTGGATTCACTCGCTGATGACCGACACGTTCGATGCTGGGTCATGGATGCCTGTCCCTGTAAGTTTGTGCCACTTTGGGTTTACGACTAGCCATGTCAGCCCGGGCTCCTTATCATATGGATGCTAGCGACACTATCATATACGTGTGCCAAAAGGCGCAAACGGTTCCAGGCAAAGGTAAGGCGACACCCGTGGAAATACCGTGCGTGAGGCCGCAAAGTGATATGAGGTGTTACATGCTAGATCGATGTGGCATTGAGTCGGGGTCCTGACATCGTAGTAAAATAACATAAAGCTATTCTTTCTGCTCAATCCATCATAGAGTTCATACTAGAATAACACCTTAAGACACAAATCAACCAAAACCCTAATGTCACCTAGATACTCCATTGTCACCTCAAGTATCCGTGGGCATGATTATACGATTTGCAACACACAATCTCAAATTCATCCAACCAACACAAAGTACTTCAAAGAGTGCCCCAAAGTTTCATACTAGAATAACACCTTAAGACACAAATCAACCAAAACCCTAATGTCACCTAGATACTCCATTGTCACCTCAAGTATCCGTGGGCATGATTATACGATATGCGTCACATAATCTCAAATTCATCCAACCAACACAAAGTACTTCAAAGAGTGCCCCAAAGTTTCTACCGGAGAGTCAAGAAAACGTGTGCCAACCCCTATGCATAGGTTCATGGGTGGAACCCGCCAGTTGCTCACCAAAACATACATCAAGTGGCACGTGATATCCCATTGTCACCACAGATAAACACGACAAGACATACATCAAGTGTTCTCAAATCAAAGACTCAATCCGATAAGATAACTTCAAGAGGGAAACTCAATTCATTACAAGAGAGTAGAGGGGGAGAAACATCATAAGATCCAACTATAATAGCAAAGCTCGTGATACATCAACATCCTGCCATAGAGAGAACACGAGAGAGAGAGAGAGAGATCAAACACATAGCTACTGGTACATACCCTCAGCCCCGAGGGTGAACTACTCCCTCCTCGTCATGGATAGTGCTGTGATGATCAAGATGGCCACCGGTGAGGGACCCCCCCTCCGGCAGGGTGCCGGAACGGGCTCCCGAGAGGTTTTTGGTGGCTACAGAGGCTTGCGGCGGCGGAACTCCTGATCTATCATCTTCGTCGATGGTTTTAGGGTACGTGGGACTATATAGGCGAAAGAAGTCGGTCGGGGGGGGGGTGCTCGAGGGGCCCACGAGATAGGGGGGCGCACCCAGTAGGGGGGGCGCCCCCTATCTCCTGGCCTCCTCGAGGATCTTTTGACGTGAACTCCAAGTCTCCAGGATCATATTCTTCCAAAAAATCACGGTGCCGAAGGTTTCATTCCGTTTGGACTCCGTTTGATATTCTTTTTCTTCAAAATACTGAAACAGGCAATAAAACAACAATATTGGCTGGGCCTCCGGTTAATAGGTTATTCCCAAAAGTAATATAAAAGTGTATAATAAAGCCCATAATCATTCAAAACAGATAATAAAATAGCATGAATGCTTCATAAATTATAGATATGTTGGAGACGTATCAGCATCCCCAAGCTTAATTCCTACTCGTCCTCGAGTAGGTAAATGATAAAGAAGGAATTTATGAAGTGTAAATTCTAGAAGGTGCACAAGTTTGATCAATTATAATTTCAATCACCTTTTCTAGCATGATAATATGTCATAACAGTAGTTCATCTCATAAAACTTCTCACGATAAAGTAACAAGCAATTCACATGTCAAAGCATACACCATAAACTTTCTTGAAAACTAGCAAACTTCATTCTCAGTCATCAAACAATTGCAATTCATCTTATTTTCAAGAATAGCAAACTCCACATACTCAACTATCATATAGTCTTCTACAATTGCTAACACTCACGCAATACTAATGGTTATGGAGTTTCAATCAGACACTGAGAAAGATAGGGGCTTATAGTGTTGCCTCCCAACGTATTCACCTTTGGGTGATGTCAACAATAATAGTTCATGCTAACTTACATCCAATTGGATATATATACATATACATATATATATATACATATATATATATACATATATATATATATACATATATATATATATATATATATATATATATATATATATATATATATATATATATCAGGATCACCCCAACACAAAGTGCTTGCCAAAGGATAAAATGAAAAAGGGAAAGGTGAAGATCACCTTCACTCTTGCATAAAGTAAAAGACATAAAGTAAAAGATAGGCCCTTCGCAGAGGGAAGCAGAGGTTGTCATGCGCTTTTAGGGTTGGATGCACAAAATCTTAATGCGAATGAATGTCACTTTATATTGACACTTGTATATGGACCTTTATTATGCAGTCCGTCGCTTTTATTGCTTCCATAACAAGATCGTATAAAGCTATTTTCTTCACACCAAAATATCATACATATTTAGAGAGCAATTTTTATTGCTTGCACCGATGACAACTTACTTGAAGGATCTTACTCAATCCATAGGTAGGTATGGTGGACTCTCTTGGCAACACTGGGTTTAAGGATATTTGGAAGCACAAGTAGTATCTCTACTTGGTGCAAGGAATTTTGGCTAGCATGAGGGGGAAAGGCAAGCTCAACATGTCTGAATGATCCATGACAATATACTTTAACTGAGATGTCGGAAAACATAAACCATTACGTTGTCTTCCTTGTCCAACATCAACTCTTTAGCATGTCATACTTAATGAGTGCTCCCAATTATAAAAGATGTCTAGGATAGTATATTTATATGCGAAATCTCTCTTCCTTCAATATTCTTCATGAATTGTTCAAATGACCAATACAATGCTTGCTAACCTTTGATAAATTTACAACCTCTACTCCTTAGATGTGAAGTCATACTCCCCATGGGATAAGCAAATGAAACATATATAATTTCAGATTTATGATGTTCAACTCATTCAACCGTTTACTCATAGGATATAAGTGAAGCACACGAGTAAATGACCAACTACTCCAACAAGATATAAGTGAAGATCAATGAGTAGCTAAATAATTATGTAACTATGCGAAGACTCTCTCTCAATAAAGAATTTCAGATCTTGGTATTGTATTCAAACAGCAAGCAAAACAAAATAAAATGACATTATAAGGATAGCACAACTCATGTGAAGAAGCAAAAACTTAGGCTCAACCGATACTAACCGATAGTTGTTGAAGAAGAAAGGTGGGATGCCTACCGGGGCATCCGCAAGCTTAGATGCTTGATACTTCTTGAAATATTATCTTGGGGTGCCTTGGGCATCCCCAATCTTGAACTTTTGTGTCTCCTTAATTCCTCTCATATCATGGTTTCTCTTTTTATGAAAAGCTTCATCCACAACAAACTCAACAAGAACTCGTGAGATAGGTTAGTATAAACCAATGCAAAACCTTATCATTTTCTACTGTAAAAAATCACTAACATTATTATTAAACATTTAATACTAAATGTCTCTGCATATTTAATACTCCTATCCTCAAATAGAATCATTAAACAAGCAAACATATGCAAACAATGCAAACATAACAGCAATCTGCCAAAACAGTATAGTCTGTAAAGAATGCGAGAGTATCAATACTTCCCTAACTCCAAAAATTATGAGAAAAATATTAATCTGTAGAATATTCATCATAGCTCATTATGAAAAAGGTTTCAACATTATATCATTCTCTGACTTTTCTAGGGAATTTTTGCAACAGTGGTAAACTTTCTGTTTTGAAACAGCAACATGTATAGTAGCAAAATAAGCATGGTAAAGGCTATCCTTGACATTTTTATTGAAACTAAAGATGCAAAACATTAATCTAAATAACAGCAAGCAAATACTAACAAAAGGACATGACGCTCCAAGCAAAACCCATATCATATGGAGAATAAAAATATAGCTCCAAGTAACGTTACCGATGGACGAAGACGAAAGAGGGGATGCCTTCCGGGGCATCCCCAACCTTAGGCTCTTGGTCGTCCTTGAATATTACCTGGGGGTGCCTTGGGCATCCCCAATCTTAGGCTCTTGTCACTCCTTATTCCATAGTCCATTGAATCCTTACCCAAAACTTGAAAACTTCACAACAGAAAACTCAACAGAAAACTCGTAAGCTCCGTTAGTATAAGAAAATAAAACCACCACTTAGGTACTGTAATGAACTCATTATAAATTCATATGGGTGTAATATCTACTGTATTCCAACTTTTCTATGGTTCATACCACTTAATACTAGCCAGAGATTCATCAAAATAAGCAAACAACACATAGAAAACAGAATCTGTAAAAAACAGAACAGTCTGTAGTAATCTGTATCAAATGTATACTTCTGGAACTCCCAAAATTCTACCAAATTAGGAAGTACTAAGCAATTTGTGTACCAATCCAGAGCAAGAAGAATCAGATCATAAGCACGTTACTGTGAATTAACAAAACTGATTTACTGGGTGCAAAAGTTTCTGATTTTCAGCAGGATCAACACAACTATCACCGTAAGCTATCCTAAAGGTCTTACTTGGCACTTTATTGAAACAAAAGCTATAAAACATGATCACTACAGTAGCATAAGCATGTGGACACACAAAAACAGTAAAGGTAAATATATGGGTTGTCTCCCAACAAGCGCTTTTCTTTAATGCCTTTCTAGCTAGGCATGATGATGACAATGATGCTCACATAAAAGATAAGAATTGAAACATAATGGGAGCATCATGAAGCATATGACTAGCACATTTAAGTATAACCCTCTTCCTATGCATAGGGATTTTCTGAGCAAACAACTTATGGGAACAATAATCAACTAGCATAGGAAGGTAAAACAAGCATATCTTCAAAAATTTAAGCACATAGAGAGGAAACTTGACATTATTGCAATTCCTACAAGCATAAATTCCTCCCTCATAATAATTTTCAGTAGCATCATGAATGAATTCAACAATATAACCAGCACCTAAAGCATTCTTTTCATGATCTACAAGCATAGAAAATTCACTACTCTCCACATAAGCAAAATTCTTCTCATGAATAGTAGTGGGAGCAAACTCAACAAAATAATTATCATGTGAGGCATAATCCAATTGAAAACTAAAATCATGATGACAAGTTTCATGGTTATCATTGTTCTTAATAGCATACAAGTCATCACAATAATCATCATAGATAGCAACTTTGTTCTCATAATCAATTGGAACCTCTTCCGAAATAGTAGAATCATCACTAAATAAAGTTGACACTCTTCCAAATCCACTTTCATGTTCATCACAATAAGATTCAACATCCTCCAAAATAGTGGGATCACTACTTTCTTAAGTTGACACTCTTCCAAACCCACTTTCATCAATATAATCATCATAAATAGGAGGCATGCTATCATCAAAATAAATTTGTTCATCAAAGCTTGGGGGACAAAATATATCATATTCATCAAACATAGCTTCCCCAAGCTTGTGGCTTTGCATATCATTAGCATCATGGATATTAAAGGAATTCAAACTAACAACATTGCAATCATGCTCATCATTCAAAGATTTAGTACCAAGCATTTTAATGCATTCTTCTTCTAGCACTTGAGCACAATTTTCCTTTCCATCATACTCACAAAAGATATTAAAAAGACGCAGCGTATGAGACAAACTTAACTCCATTTTTTGGTAGTTTTCTTTTATAAACTAAACTAGTGATAAAACAAGAAACAGGAAGATTCGATTGCAAGATCTAAAGATATACCTTCAAGCACTCACCTCCTCGGCAACGGCGCCAGAAAAGAGCTTAGTTGATGGGGTGTGAGTGCCGCTTACCTAGCCTCCCCGGCAACGGCGCCAGAAAAGAGCTTGATGTCTACTACACAACCTTCTTCTTGTAGACGTTGTTGGGCCTGCAAGTGCACAAGTTTGTAGGACAGTAGCAAATTTTCCTCAAGTGGATGACCTAAGGTTTATAAATCCGTGGGAGGCGTAGGATGAAGATGGTCTCTCTCAAACAACCCTGCAACCAAATAACAAAGAGTCTCTTGTGTCCCCAACACACCCAATACAATGGTAGATTGTATAGGTGCACTAGTTCGGCGAAGAGATGGTGATACAAGTGCAATATGGATGGTAGATATAGGTATTTGTAATCTGAAAATATAAAAACAGCAAGGTAACAAATGATAAAAGTGAGCGTAAATGGTATTGCACTGCTAGGAAACAAGGCATAGGGTTCATACTTTCACTAGTGCAAGTTCTCTCAACAATAATAACATAGATAGATCATATAACAATCCCTCAACATGCAACAAAGAGTCACTCCAAAGCCACTAATAGAGGAGAACAAACGTAGAGATTATGGTAGGGTATGAAACTACCTCAAAGTTATCCTTTCTGTTCTATCTATTCAAGAGTTCGTAGTAAAATAACATAAAGCTATTCCTTCCGCTCAATCCATCATAGAGTTCATACTAGAATGACACCTTAAGACACAAATCAACCAAAACCCTAATGTCACCTAGATACTCCATTGTCACCTCAAGTATCCATGGGCATGATTATAGGATATGCGTCACACAATCTCAAATTCATCCAAGCAACACAAAGTACTTCAAAGAGTGCCCCAAAGTTTCGACCGAAGAGTCAAGAAAACGTGTGCCAACCCCTATGCATAGGTTCATGGGCGGAACCCGCAAGTTGGTCACCAAAACATACATCAAGTGGCACATGATATCCCATTGTCACCACAGATAAACACGGCAAGACATACATCAAGTGTTCTCAAATCAAAGACTCAAGCCAATAAGATAACTTCAAGAGGGAAACTCAATTCATTACAAGAGAGTAGAGGGGGAGAAACATCATAAGATCCAACTATAATAGCAAAGCTCGCGATACATCAACATCGTGCCATAGAGAGAACACAAGAGAGAGAGAGAGAGAGATCAAACAGATAGCTACTGGTACATACCCTTAGCCTCGAGGGTGAACTACTCCCTCCTCGTCATGGATAGCGCCGGGATGATGAAGATGGCCACCGGTGAGGGATCCCCCCTCCGGCAGGGTGTCGGAACGGGCTCCCCAGAGGTTTTTGGTGGCTACAGAGGCTTGCGGCGGCGGAACTCCCGATCTATCTTCTTCGTCGATGTTTTTAGGGTACGTGGGACTATATAGGCGAAAGAAGTCGGTCGGGGGGTGCTCGAGGGGCCCACAAGACAAGGGGGCGCCCCCTATCTCTTGGCCTCCTTGAGGATCTTCTGATGTGAACTCCAAGTCTCCAGGATCATATTCTTCCAAAAAATCACGCTGCCGAAGGTTTCACTCCGTTTGGACTCCGTTTGATATTCCTTTTCTTCGAAATACTAAAACAAGCAATAAAACAACAATATGGGCTGGGCCTCCGGTCAATAGGTTAGTCCCAAAAGTAATACAGAAGTGTATAATAAAGCCCATAATCATTCAAAACAGATAATAAAATAGTATGAATGCTTCATAAATTATAGATACGTTGGAGACGTATCACTTACGTTCAAACATAACACAAACTGTTCCCGGACTCCGCCGAGAAGAGACCATCATGGCTACACACGCGGTTGATGCATTTTAGTTAAGTCAAGTGTCAAGTTCTCTACAACCGGATATTAAAAATTCCCATCTGCCACATAACCGCGGGCATGGCTTTCGAAAGTTTATACCCTGCAGGGGTGTCACAACTTAGCCCATTATAAGCTCTCACGACCAACGAAGGATATTCCTTCTCCCGGGAAGACCCGATCAGTCTCGGAATCCCGGTTACAAGACATTTCGGCAATGGTAAAACAAGACCAGCAAGACCACCCGGATGTGCCGACAAATCCCGATAGGAGCTATACATATCTCGTTCTCAGGGCACACCAGATGAACACTACGTACATCTAAAACTAGCCCTCAAGTTTCCATGAGGTGGCGCTGCAAGTGGCTCTAGTTCGGACCAACACTTAGAGAAGCACTGGCTCGGGGGGGGGGGGTTAAAATAAAGATGACCCTCGGGTTAATTACTCCCAAAGGAAAGGTTATAGGTTGTTAGGCAAATGTAAACCCAAGGTTGGTCCTTGCTGGAGGAGTTTTATTCAAAGCGAACTGTCATGGGGTTCCCATAAACCCGACCGCGTAAGGAACACAAAATCAAGGCACATAACACCGGTATGATGGAAACTAAGGCGGCAAGAGTGGAACAAAACACCAGGCATAAGGCCGAGCCTTCCACCCTTTACCAAGTATATAGATGCATTAATTAAATGAGAGATATTGTGATATCCCAACATAATCATATTCCAACTTGGAGCAATCTTCAACTTCACCTGCAACTAACAATGCTATAAGAGGGGCTGAGCAAAAGCGGTAACATAGGCAAACAACGGTTTGCTAGGAAGGGTGAAAAGGTTAGAGGCTGACATGGCAATTTGGGAGGCTTGATAAACCAGAGATAGGTAGCACAACATATCGATAGAACGAAGCAACTAGCATAGCAATGATAGTAGTGAGATCCAGGGTAACAGTCATCTTGCCTGAAATCCCGCTAGGAAGAAGAACGAGTCCATGAAGAAGATGAACGGGCGAAGACGAACCAAGCGTAGTCGAACGAATCCTCACGATCGCAACGAAACAGGAACTATCGAGAAGAAGCACATCTGGAAAGAAGCAAACAACAAGGTAAACACACAACACATAAACATGACATGATGCTCAACCAAGTATGATGCATGACAAGGCTATATGATGCTACTCATGGCAAGATATGAAGCATACAAGAATAACACATCAAAGCAAGTTTAAATGAGGCCGGAAACAACATATAACAAATCTGGTAAGTCCTCATATGCAAATTTCGAAATTGGTCCAGATCTGAATAAACCTTAAGTTCAAGTTGTTAAACAGCAAGTTAAGATGCACCAAGATGATCTACACGAAATTCTAGTCAAGTTAGTTCATTTAGTTCGGAGCTACAGCCTAGAAGATATGAGCAAAACAAGTTAAACATGGCATTCATGCAAAATGCATTCAAACATCAAGCAAACACTCTCAAAACAAGGATTCAACATGACATGATGCAACTACATGCAATTCTAAGCAAGTTTCATATAGAGCATGCTCAAAACGGAGCAACGGTGCAACACATACACCAAACAAGATGTAACAACAATCTGCCCAAAATAGCAAGTAGGCACTTTGCAATCATCAGAAAAACATGCTACAGGAAACATATGAGCATAAACTTGACACGCACTTCATGTACAGATAACATACTTCAAATATCATTAAGGTTGAGGTTCATAGGCATCAATATTAAACCAAAATGATCAATGCAAAATGCAACTTTATAACACAATAACATATGCATGAGCAGAGTTAATATGATGGCAGCTTGAGAGCAAGAAAGAGATAAGCTACAACAAGTAAACATAGCAACCAAGGGCATGGAATCAAAGTAAACATAACAAAGAGAAAATAACATCATGGCATCATATACATATGGCTCATGGATTAGTGGGAACCAACATGACAAGATTGAATGTTGAAACAGTTTCAGCAAGTGTAAAACAGCAATATTATCATAGCATGTTTGCAAGCATTAAACAAAGGCATATGACATCCAAAATTATCGAACATGGCATTTGAACAAAGTACTCATATCATAATACAAAACATGTAATTGGAGAATCTCCAAAATAGGCATGGATCACTCAGTAACAGGCTCACAACAAGGCATCATGAAGTTAACAGAAATCTGGAACATTATATAAGCATGTTCATGGCAATGAAAGCATATGCTACAGGACATATATAGGGCATAAAAAGGCATAGCATGGTAGAGAATAACATAGAAAACAAAACATGTCAACTAAGTATCTCCAGATTATGCATGGATTAATTGGTAGCATCAAGCAAACATGGCAACATGCTATGACAGAAACAGACTTGACAGAACGTTAACAACGAGTAGCCCACTTCGCGAGCTTGATGCACTCGCTACAGGGAATATAAAAAAATATGGTTTGAACCACTAAAAATATGGTATAATTATTCTCCTAAAACATGTAGACATCATGCTCATAGGATGCACACACAAAATGCAACAAAAATGACAAATCAACAAGTTACAACAGTTTTCAGCAGTTAACAGCAACATGCACTTTTGCAACAAGGACTAAGATATCAACATGCACCCTAAAATGAATGAAAAGCACACCAACATGAAGAGCATGAAGATCAGAACATGTGTCATATCAATATCATCATCATAGCATCAACAGGGACAAAGTTGTGGCACTCACAAGAGGCACACATAATGTTAACAATCATCAGATTATAGCAGTTCATATGACATAGCAGTTTTGCAATGAATATTATGGCATCAATATGAATAGGAACATGAATGCAAACTAGACCATCATGAAGAGCATCAAGAGATGAACATTTTGACATATTATGCACCCAAAACGGAGTAGGATGCACAAAGTTATCACCATGCAAACATGCACACATGAGATGATATTCCAGGGACTCGGTCAATTTCAGGAAAAAAATAGGTGAGCGTAGAAAAATGAAAAGACGCCCGAGGAGGGATTTCACGGGTTCTCACCATGGGCTCGGCCCATCTGGAAGCAGAGAAGGCAGGCAGGCCGGCTGAGCTAGGCCCTAGGGAGGTTGGGCCCACGAGGGCGTCCCTCGCGGTCAATGCGGGCCTCGGGCGCTCCTCGTCCTCCCCGACAGGAGGTCGAGCAAGGGCATGGCATGGTGCTGGCGGTGGCTGATGGCGGCTCTGGTGACATAGGACGACAACGGCGAGGCGACAAGGGCAACAAGGGGGTGGATCCGGGCGCGGACGGGCGGCAGGTTCCCATTTCTGGCCGGATCGAGGCGGAGGGCGGCGTCCCATGGACTCCGGCGCGACATGGGAAGGCAGGGGGCCAGCGGGGAGGTACGGGCGATGGTGTGGGTGAAGTCTGGCAAGGCGGCGAGAGGAGACTGCGGCGGGGCGCGCTCCTGCGAGGCCCGATCACCGGAGGCGGCCGGCAGCAAGGCGGCGGAGCTCTGGATCAGGAGCTCCTCTCCCGATCTGGAGCTTGGGGAGCAGGGGCAGCGCAGTGTGGGCGCCTCGGGCCTAGATCGGCCCGGGGCGGGCCGCGGATGGGCTCCGACGGGCTCGGTAGCACTAGTGGTGGTGGGAGGGGGGGCGACGTGGAGGCGACAGGTGGCGGCGTAAGAGTGGCTGGAGGGGTGCTGGGGGCTGATGTGGCGCGCCCGGATTGGTCCAGGGCGTGGTGGCGGCGGCGCCAAGTGGTGGAGGGGAGGAGGCCGACGTAGATTTTGAGGAGGAGGCGGGGTTGGCTGCGGTTAGGGGTTAGGGAAGGGGTAGGCTAGGTTAGGGAAGGCCAAAAATGGACTAGGGTGTGTATATATAAGGTATGAGCTAGGGTTTGGGGTTTTTTACGGAGCCTCCGATCGCAATCAAATGGTTCCAGAGCGAATAGGGACTAGGTGAGTGGCTAGTGGGTTGTGCAGATGGGCTAGGCTTTAAGGAAAGAAGAGAAAGCAGCCCGACACGGGTTTTCGGAGACCGAAAACGTCCGACGTCTGACCGACGAAAATGTCGCTATATGTTTAACGATTGGGCTATCAAACGGACTCCAAATGCGACGAAATTTGGTAGGCGGTCTACCTACACTATAGTAAGACCACATGCCAAGTTTCACCCCATTCCTAGAACATTTTTCGGCCACTTATAAAAAAATATTTCAGAGGTGCCGCAGGCACGTGCGAGTGTGGTTGGGCTCGGAACGGACAACATAGAGAACTGGGAGGACCCGAATGGATGCAAGTTTTGAAAAAACATGCAGATGAAATGCACATGATGACATGGCAAAGTGCAATAAGCAAGCACACGACATGGCAATGACGACGAATAATTGGAAGACACCTGGCGCATCGGATTCGGGGCGTTACAAAGTTTACCCAGGAAGAGATTGAAGAGGTGGTTAAAGATCTACCAGGTGATAAATCACCAGGTCCTCATGGTTTCAACAATGAATTCATTAAAGCTTGTTGGGATATTATCAAAGAGGATGTTATTGATCTCATCATGGCTTTCCATGCTGGCATTGTGAATCTAGAAAGTATAAACACTTCCTTCATTACTCTGATTCCAAAAAAAAAGAAGTACCACTCACACCAAATGATTGCAGATCCATTTGTTTGCTCAATGGGGTGCTTAAGATTATCACAAAGCTGCTGGCAAACAGACTGCAAAAAATAATTCTCAAATTGGTACACATTAATCAATATGGTTTTCTCAAGGACAGAGTGATTCAAGACTGCCTAGGATGGGCATATGAATATATCCATCAGTGCCGTAAGTCAAAGGAGGAAATGTTGGTAGTTAAACTGGATTTTGAAAAAGCTTTTGACACAATTGAACATCAAGCTATCATTGAGATTTTCAGAGCAAAAGGTTTTGGGGATAAATGGATATCCTGGATGCAACTGCTCTTTTCTTCTGCCTCTTCTGTTGTGATGTTAAATGGAGTGCCTGGGAAGAAATTCTACATAAAGAGAGGAGTGAGACAGGGAGATCCTTATTCTCCTTTATTTTTTGTTCTTGCTGCTGACCTGCTTCAAACTATTCTGAACAAAGCCATGAGATTAAATCTTATCACATCCCCACTTCAGGTGATCTCTTGCCCTGACTTCCAATTGTTCAGTATGCTGATGATACTCTGGTCATCATGCAAGCAAATGCTAGCCACTTGATTTGTCTCAAAGCTCTTTTAAATACATTTTGCTCAGCAACTGTTCCGAAGGTCAACTATGCCAAATCAATAATGGTACCTTTGAACATTGAGGAAGATAGAGTGGATATCTTCACAAACACATTGCAATGTGCTAGAGGACAATTCTCATTTACCTATCTGGGGCTTCCTTTGGGAATATACAAACCAACTGTGGAGCAGTGTCTTCCCCTTGTTAACAAAATGGCAAAAAGATTAGCTAGCATTTCTATCTTCATGACACAAGCAGGAAAGTTTCTGTTGGTGAAATCAATCCTATCTTCTTTATCTGTCTTCTTCATGAGCTGTTTGGATATTCCCATCACAATTAAGAAACAGATCATCAAATATTTAAGGCACTATCTCTGGAGGAGCTCTGACATGGAAGATAGAAGACCAGCTTTGGTGGCCTGGCACACAGTCTGCAGGCCAAAAAGTCAGGGAGGATTGGGAATCTTGGATATATATACACTCAGAACAAAACTCTTCTCATGAAAAATCTGCACAAATTCTTCAATAGACATGATATACCTTGGGTACATTTAATCTGGGAAACTTATTATTCTGATGGGCAACTTCCAAGAGATACTATGATTGGCTCTTTTTGGTGGAAATCAAACCTGGCTCTCATGGATCAATACAAAGCAATTGCTAGATGCAATGTGGGAGATGGTAAGACAACATTGTTCTGGGATGATCTGTGGCACCTAGCCATTTTCAAGCACAAATACCATCACCTTCATTCTTTTGTCAGAAACCCACAAATAAATGTCCAAACAGTAATCAACACTGAATACCTCCAGGACTTGTTTCACTTACCACTCACAACATAAGCCTATGAGGAATTTCTACAAGTGGAAGATATATGCTTCTATATGAGACAATCTGGGTATATAGACTCTCTGGACACTTGGAGTTACATTTGGCAAAATGAATTATATTCACCCATCAAGGCTTACAAAGTGTTGATTGGACACAAGCAGGCTCCTCCACATTTCAATTGGATTTGGAAGTGTTCCTGTCAGCCAAAACACAAGGTTTTCGTTTGGAAGCTGCTGCATGATAGAGTCAATACAAGGAACCTGCTTAGGAGAAAGAACTTTGTTTTAGAAACATACAATTGTGCTATAAGAGATTGCCACCAGGAAGAAACTTTACATCACTTATTTTGGGGCTGCTCTTTTGCAAGGCAATGCTGGGACTACATTTGTCCTACAAGAACTCCAAATTTATCTGTACTAGAAGCTTTTCAAGATCTGAAAGATAAGCTGCATTGTCCATTCTTTATGGAGATCATCATTCTAGGATCATGGGCCATTTGGATAACTAGAAATAACAAGATATTTGAGAATATAACACCCACTTTCTAGGGATGGAAATTCATCTATCTGGAGGAGCTAAAACTGCTGAAATATAGAATAAAACAGAAGCATGAGAGGCAGTTCTCTACCTGGTTGGATACTCTGTTGTAATCTTCTTTTGTTTCTTTTTGTCTCTTTCAATTCTTTTTCTTTCCGTTCTTTTTCTTGTTGTAGACCTTTTTCCTAGATTTCTCTTGATGTCTTTTTCTTTTCTTTTTTTCTGATCTAGGGCTTACCTCAAGCCCTTAAGACTACTTTACTTAGTTTATTAATTAATAGAAGTTACAGTGGGGTTTTACCCTACTATTTATAGTAAAAAAATTAGACTTGCTGGTAACGAGATTAAACTAGGTATGAAGATACCGACGATCGAATGTCGGGCAAGTAACATACTGATGACAAAGGGAATAACGTATGTTGACATTGCGGTTCGACCGATAAAGATCTTCGTATAATATGTTGGAACCAATATGAGCATCCATGTTCCGCTATTGGTTATTGACCGGAGAGGTGTCTCGGTCATGTCTACATAGTTCTCGAACCTGTAGGGTCCGCACGCTTAACGTTCGATGACGATATGTATTATATGAGTTATGTGTTTTGGTGACCGAAGGTTGTTTGGAGTCCCGTATGAGATCACAGACATGACGAAGAGTCTCAAAATGGTCGAGAGGTAAAGATTGATATATTGGAAGGTGGTATTCGGACACCGGAATGGTTCCGAAGTGTTTCGGGTATTTATCGGAGTACCGAGGGGTTACCAGAACCTCCCGGGGGAAGTAATGGGCCACATGGGCCATAGGGGAGAGGCAAGGCAGCCCGCAAGGGGGTGGCGCCCCCAAGTGGAGTCCAAATTGGACAAGGGGAGGGGGCGCGGCCCCCCTTTCCTTCTCCCTCTCCCTCTCCTTCCCCTTTCCCCCTCCGATAGAAGGAAGGGGGGCCGAATAGGACTAGGAATCCTAGTAGGACTCCCCCCACTTGGCGCGCGCCCTAGGCTGGCCTCCTCTCCCTCCCCCCTTTATATATCGGGGGGGGGGGGGCGCCCCTATGACACACAACAATTGCTCTTAGCCGTGTGCGGCACCCCCTCCACAGTTTACGCCTCCGGTTATATTCTCGCGGTGCTTAGGTGAAGCCCTACGCGGATCATATCACCATCACCATCACCACGCCGTCGTGCTGACGGAACTCATCTACTCCTTCGACCCTCTACTGGATTAAGAGCTCGAGGGACGTCATCGCGCTGAATGTGTGCAAAACTCGGAGGTGCCGTACGTTCGGTACTCGATCGGTCGGAACGAGAAGACGTTCGACTACATCAACCGCGTTGAGCAAACCCTTCCGCTTTCGGTCTACGAGGGTATGTGGACACACTCTCCCCCTCTCATTGCTATGCATCTCCTAGATAGATCTTGCGTGAGCATAGGTTTATTTTTTGAAACTGCATGCTATGTTTCCCAACAATAACGTTTATCACATCATGTATTGACCATATCACATCACAACATACCCTGCCAAAACAAGTTAAATGTCCTCTACTTTGTTGTTGCAAGTTTTACATGGCTGCTACGGGCTTCTAGCAAGAACTGTTCTTATCTATGGAAAAAAACGTATCGGTGATTCGCCAAGTTTGGTGTTTTGACCTTCTTCAAGGACCGGCCATAGTCAAATTCGATTCAACTAAAGTGGGAGAAACAGACACCCGCCAGGCACCTTTATGCCAAACTAGTTGCATGTCTGTCGGTGGAACCGGTCTCATGTGCGTGGACATGTAAGGTTGGTCCGGGCCGCTTCATCCCACAATACTGCCGAACCAAAATAAGATGTTGGTGGTAAGCAGTATGATTATCACCACCCATAACTCTTTGTGTTCTATTCGTGCATATCATCTACGCATAGACCTGGCTCATGATGCCATAGTTGGGGAACGTTGCATGAAAACAAAAAAAATTCCTATGCCCACGCGAGATCTATCAAGGAGATGCATAGCAATGAGAGCGAAGGGTGTGTCTACGTACCCTCGTAGACCATAAGCGGAAGCGTTTCACAACATGGTTGATGTAGTCAAACTTTCTTCGTGCTCCAACCGATCAAGTATCGAACGTACGACACCTACAGGATCTACACACGTTCAGCTCGTGATGTACCTTGCCTTCTTGATCCAGCAAGACATCAAGGTAGTAGATGAGTTCTGTCAGCACGAAGGCATGGTGATGGTGATGGTGAAGTGATCTCCGGAGGGCTTTGCCTAAGCACTAGGAAAATATGACCAGGGGTTTACACGGTGGAGGGGGGGCGCCACACACGGCTAACAATTGATCTGGGGTGTGCTAGGGCGCCCCCCACATATATATAGGTGGGAGGAGAGGGGAGGCTGCCAGGAGGCGCCCCAAGTAGGTCGAATCCTACTCGGGGTCCTCCCTAAGTGGCGCCCCCTGCCATATTTAACCGAGGGAAAGGAAAGAGGGGGGAGAGGGAAGGAAGTGGGAATCCTAAACCACACTTTCCTTTCCCTTCTCCCCTTTCCTTCCCCTCCTTAGGTCGACCCATATGGGGGGCGCACCTGCCCCTTGTGGCTGGTGTGTTTCCCCTCTTGGCCCATAAGGCCCATATCTTTTGCCCGGGGTGCCCGGAACCCCTTCAAGTGACCCGATATGTACCTGGTACCCTCCAGATCACTTCTGGTGTCCGAATACCATCGTCCTATATATCAATCTTTACACGTCTTGAACATTTTGAGACTCCTCATCATGTCTGTGATCTCATCTGGGACTCCGAACAACATTCAGTCACCAAATCACACAACTCATATAATATTATATCGTCATTGAACGTCAAGCATGCGGACCATACGGGTTGAGAACTATGTAGACATGACCGAGACACCTCTTCGGTCAATAACCAATAGTGGAACCTGAATGCCCATATAGGCTCCTACATACTCTACGAAGGTCTTTATCGGTCAAACCGTTATGACAACATACGTAATTCCCTTTGTCCATCGGTATGTTACTTGCCCGAGATTCGATCATCGGTATCTCTATACCTAGTTCAATCTCGTTACTGGCAAGTCTCTTTACTCGTTCTGTAATACATCACCTTGTGACTAACTCCTTAGTCATTTGCTTGCAAGCTTATGATTGTATTACCGAGAGGGCCTAGAGATACCTCTCCGATACTCGAAGTGACAAATTCTAATCTCGATCTATGCCAACTCAACAAACACATTCGGATATGCCTATGGAGCATCTTTTAATCACCCAGTTACGTTGTGATGTTTGATAGCACACAAGGCATTCCTTCGGCATCCGGGAGTTGCATAATCTCATAGTCAAAGGAATATGTATCTGAGATGAAGAAAGCAATAGCAATAAAAGTGAATGATCATTATGCTAAGCTAACGGATGGGCCTTGTTCATCACATCATTCTCCTAATGATGTGATCCCGTTTATCAAATGACAACTCATGTCCATGGTTAGTGTTGGGAATATAACTATTTGTGTAAGTCGCCCAGGAGGGGCCGGGTTACGCAAAGAGTATTCATCAGAGAGAAGCCAAGGCCAAGCATGAAGATGGCGGTTCATAAAGGGCCCAAAGCCCACAGGCAACTTAAAGGCCCGTTGTAGTAAACCGCCATGATGGCATGACTTGTAACATAAGGTAGATTTAACTAGTCACTGAGCCGGACATTGTTTATAAGCCGGCCGAGACTCTGCAAGCCGCAGGGCGTCAACCCATGTATATAAGGGGACGACCTGCTGGCGGCTTAGCGCAAGAAACAACTCATCGAGAGCCGGGCATAGCGTATCTCGCTCCCTGGTTATCGAAACATCAATACCAACCCAACTAGACGTAGGCCTTACCTTCACCATAAGGGGCCGAACTAGTATAAACTCTCTCGTGTCCCTTGTCCCGATTTAACCCCTTCAAGCTTCCTAGTTGCGATGGCTCCACAACTAAGTCCTTTCACGAGGACATCTGACGTGACTATTCCATGACAGTTGGCGCCCACCGTGGGGATTGTGCACGGTGGATTTGAGTTCTTGAAGGGCAACTTCGAAGGGCTCAAGGGATACGTGGTGGGCCGGATGACCAAGAGTCGTCGCGGCAAGATCTACATCGACGACGAAGGCTGGGGTCCGGACGCCGGCTCAATTGAGTACGGATACCGGGTTCCCTTCGGCGGAATCCACGTTTTCATCGGCCGGATCGGCGAGCCGGGCCCTGAGCCGGACAACTGCACCGACCTCGTCGAGACGGCTCAGCGTGCGAGGAAGACCTGGGCTCAACCTGCCTTAAGGCGTGCCTTCGTGGGCTGCGTCCACGGAGAGGAATTCTCTGGATCTGAATATGGGGGTGAGACGGCCGTCCACTCAGACGGTGATTCGTCCGCCGGCTCAACAGATTTGTTGTATCAGGTACAAGATGGTGCGCTCGGGGGCTGATCCGATGGCATCAGTATTCCGGACCCCTATGAGCCACCAAGATGGGCAGGAATCTTCATGGCTGGAACTCAGCCCGGTTCAAACTCTACAGCAGCCGCAACGATCACCTCCGGATTAGGGGCAGCCGGGGCAGGCGGCCCCGTGCGCCCACCGACCAGGTGCTGATGGATCTCATGGACAAGCTTACGGCCCTGTTAACCGCCATGGTTATTCCTGTAGACAAAGATGAGCATGATGCAGTGGTAGCACAGGTGCGTGAGAAGATAGCTCAGGCCAAGGAGGCCTTGGCAGCTGAGGATACTAGACTAGCTACAAAGTGGGCGGCTCTCGATGCCCGGGCCTAGCGCTTGCAGTCAGAAGCTTACCAGCTCATGATGAGCTTAAACGCATCAAATGAGGTAATGAGGAGGAGACATCAGAAAACGCAGTCTCGTTTACCTCCGAATTACGACCCCCGGGTTCTCTTTGCTACACCCGGATCCGGCCCTAGTAACCCGCCAGAGGCCGATCAACTTATGACAGCCGGAACAGGAGGACCGGCTCAGCCTCGGGATATGGTACCGCCTCACGTGAGCATGCCACCGCCGCGTTATGTGCCGATTCCATCGGGTCACTTTTCCAACCCCATGGAGAACTTGATCGCAGCTTCAACATGTTTAGCGGCTCTTCCTATGGAAGGTGATGACCCGACGGCAGTGGAAACCCGGAGGGTCAGAGAGCTCCTTTAGACGGCCCTGGCTCAGCAGGAGACCTATTCTTACAGCCGGGACAGGATTCATTCAACTCCCCCGCCCTGGGTAGCACCACCTCGTCAGAACCGGATCCCGAGTTACAGCAGACACATGGAGTCGGAAGCTTTATCAAGCAATGCCCAATGTCGTAACCAGCCCGGGGGCTATAATCCGGTGCAGGACCGAATACGTCAGGAGAACGAACGAGCGGCTCAGGCAGCGGCTTATCAAGATCACCCGGAGTATCCAACGACGTCTGTTGAAGCGGGGGTAGCCACTAGAACCGGCGGTGTCCCTTGCCTAGTACCGGCTCTGCGCGATGTACGTCTGCCCAAGGACTTCAAGGGACCTCGAAAGGTACCAAATTACACGGCCGACTTACAGCCCGGGGCGTGGATCGAGAGTTATGATATGGCCATGGAGCTACTAGAGGTCATTGATGCGGCGATGGCTAAATATTTCACCATGATGTTAGATGGAACAGCCCGGTCTTGGTTGAAAGGCTTACCACCCAATTCCATTGGTTCATGGGGCGAGTTAAAGGCCCGGTTCATCCAGAACTTTAAGGACACTTGTAAGCAATCTAAGTTGATTGTGGACCTGACGGATTGCAAGCAATAGGAAGGTGAATCCACCACCCATTGGGTACGCCGGGTCAAGGAGATAATTCATTCCTCCGATAAGATGGATGCCGGCTCTACAGTTCTTATGCTGGAGAAAAATTGCCGCTTTGAGCCGCTGAGGCAGAAACTGGGGCACCTTAAACGTGACCTCACGGATATGGGTACGCTGATGGCGGCTTTAGTCAAATATGCCGATTCTGATAGTACCAAGGATCCCGCGTCTGACGATGAGAAGACAGGGAAGGGAAAAAGGAACGGCAATGGAAAGGGTCAGCAGCATAACCAGGGGAATCAAGGCGGCAATAAGCATAAGACGGACGGCGGAGTTTGTGGCCAATGCCAATGCACGGGGTAACAATAAGAGATATAAGGGTAAGCCGCCTCAGTCCGGCGGGTCAGGCCCGTCTCTTGAGCAGTTACTCAATGAGCCCTGCCCAAAACACGGCACTCGGGAGCGCCCCGCCACACATCTATGGAAGGATTGCGCGATCATGAAGGCGTTTAAAAATTCCAACACCTTCGATGGCGGTCATGGATCTGGCGGCGGCTCAGGGGCCGGCGGCTTTCATGGCCCGGGCGGTGGCTCAAATTCTGGTTTTCAGGGGCATCCGGGTGGTAACAATCAGCAGCAATCTGGTCAAGGTGGACAGCAGCAGCAGCAGTCGGGCTATCAAAGCCATCCGAAGCAGTTGAGTGGTGGACAGTATCACGTGTTTACCACTAGTTTGTGCAGACGTGACCAGAAGGTTCATAAGAGGGTTGTGAATTCCATTGAGCCGGCAATTCCTCGTTATTTGAGGTGGTCAGAGCAGCCTATTATGTGGAGCAGAGAGGATCACCCTCCACGGGTCGATAATCCGGGTCAGTTGGCCCTGGTGGTGGCACCCCAGGTTGGTGGATATAAATTCACTAAGGTACTCATGGACGGCGGGAGCAGCATCAATATCCTCTACTACGAGACCTTTCAGCGCATGGGGTTGACTGAGAAGAATTTGAGAACATCCAACACTGTTTTCCATGGAGTGGTTCCGGGTAAGTCGGCTTATCCAGTTGGCAAGATTGAGCTGGAGGTGGCCTTCGGAGACGAACACGATTCCAGGGCTGAGAAGTTGACGTTTGAGGTGGTCAAAATCAGGAGCCCATATCATGCTCTATTTGGGCGGCCGGCTTATGCTAAGTTCATGGCCCGGCCGTGTTATGTTTATCTGCAGCTTAAGATGCCGGGTCACAAGGGCACTATCACTGTGCATGGAAGTCGGAAAGTGGCACTGGAATGTGAAGAAGGCGACGCGACCTATGCTGAGTCGGCCTGTGCGGCCGAAGAGCTCAAGTTTTATCAAGACAATGTTGACCCGGCGGATATGACCTCCCTCAAGAAACCAACTACTGAGCATGACCCGGCGTTGAAGTTTAAATCGGCCGCTGAGACAAAACTTGTTGACTTTACCCAGGAGATGCCTCTAAACAGTTTAGTATTAGTGCCAATTTGGATCCTAAGTAGGAAAGCGCGCTCATCGAGTTCATCCGTGAGAACCGGGACATCTTTGCATGGAAACCTTCTGACATGCCGGGTGTACCGAGGGAACTCGCTGAGCACACTCTCAATATTGATCCAAAGTATAAGCCGGTTAGGCAGTTTCTCCGACGGTTCAACGAGGAGAGACGGAAGGCTATTGGGGAAGAGGTGGCCCGGCTCTTGGCGGCCGGGTTTATTGTGGAAGTTTTTCACCCAGAGTGGTTGGCTAACCTGGTGCTTGTCCTCAAGAAGAACGGCACTTGGCGGATGTGTGTGGATTACACGGATTTAAACAAGGCTTGTCCGACTGATCCCTTTGCCCTCCCCCGTATTGATCAAATTATTGATGCTACGGCGGGTTGTGAACGTTTGAGTTTTTTGGATGCTTACTCTGGTTATCATCAGATCAAAATGGCAGTTAAGGACTAGGAGAAGACGGCTTTCATCACTCCGTTTGGAGCCTTCTGCTATGTATCTATGCCGTTTGGGCTCAAGAGTGCCCAGGCGACTTATCAGCGGTGTGTGCAGAACTGTTTGCACGATCAAATTGGGCGTAATGTTCATGCTTACGTGGATGACATTGTGGTGAAATCCAGAGAAAAGAAGACCTTGATATCTGACTTAAAGGAGACCTTTGATAATCTCCGGGTTTACAAGATGATGCTTAACCCGGCCAAGTGTGTGTTTGGCGTTCCTGCGGGCAAGCTCTTGGGCTTTCTGGTGTCCAACAGAGGCATCGAAGCTAACCCGGAGAAGATTAAGGCAATTACCTCTCTGGCTAAACCGGCATGCATCAATGATGTTCAGCGACTGGTGGGTCGTGTTGCCGCCTTAAGTCGGTTCATAAGACGACTAGGTGAGAAGGCCCTTCCATTGTATCAGATGATAAAGAAAACAGACACTTTTGTCTGGAGCCAGGCTGCTGATGCTGCTTTTGAAGACTTAAAGAGACAATTGTCTGAACCGCCGGTTCTCACTGCTCCAGTTGATAAGGAGCCTTTGCTATTGTATGTGGCTGCCAATTCACGAGCCGTCAGTGTTGCCATCGTGGTGGAACGTAAGGAAGCTGGCAAGGAGCATCCGGTTCAACGGCCGGTTTATTACATTAGTGAGGTGCTTATTGAATCCAAGCAAAGGTACCCACATTGGCAGAAGCTTGTTTATGGGGTGTTCATGGCCAACCGGAAGTTGAAGCAGTACTTTCAAGGTCACCCTATAACTGTGGTAAGTTCTGCCCCTTTGGGAGACATCATTCAGAATAGGGAGGCCACATGACGATTCGCCAAATGGGCCATTGAGCTTGGGCCTCATGGCTTGAAATACATGCCTCGGACGGCTATTAAGTCTCATGCCTTGGTGGACTTCATCAATGATTGGACAGAGTTGCAGGCCCCTGAGGAGAAGCCGGATAACACATACTGGACTATTCACTTTGACGGGTCCAGGCAGCTAGAAGGCTCGAGGGCTGGAGTGGTGTTAACTTCCCCTCGAGGTGAAAAATTTTGTTATGTACTCCGGCTTATGTTTCCATGTACTAACAATGCATCTGAATACGAGGCCTTACTCCATGGTCTCCGGATGGCTAAGGAGATGAATTTAAGCCGGGTACGATGCTTGGGCGATTCAGATCTTGTGGCTCAACAAGTATCAGGCAAGTGGGATTCCAAAGACCCCCTCATGGCAGCTTATCATCGTGAGGTAGATGCTGTGGCTGGTCACTTCACGGGTTATCAAGTGGAGCACATCGATCGAAGGAAGAATGAGGCGGCTGATGCTTTAAGCCCGTTGGGATCCCAACATAAGCCGGTGCCACCCAATACCTTTCTCGATGTGTTACATAACCCTTCTGTCAAGGTGCCTACCGAGGAGGAGCTAGCAGTACCAGACTCGGAGGCACAACTGGTGGCGGCTCTTCATGTTGTCCTGGATTGGACGGTGCCCTACTTGGCTTATATGACCCGGGGTGAGTTACCGGAGGACGAGACCTTGGCAAGACAAATTATCAGGCGCTCCAAGTCCATGACAATTGTTAACAGCGAGTTACATCACCTAAGTGTCACGGGGGCGTTTCAATGCTGTGTGTCACCTACAGAAGGCCAAGAAATACTCCGTGAGATCCATGAAGGAGATTGTGGCCATCATGCCGGGTCAAAATCTCTCGTAGCCAAGGCTTTCCGTCATGGTTTCTATTGGCTGACGGCTCATGCTGATGCGGAGGATCTGGTCAGTAAATGTGATGGTTGTCAAAAGTTCTCACGACGAGCTCATGTGCCGGCTCAAGAATTGAGGATGATCCCAATCACTTGGCCGTTTGCAGTCTGGGGGCTTGACATGGTCAGACCTTTCAAAAGGTCTAAAGACAAAAAGACACATCTACTGGTGGCAGTGGACAAGTTTACCAAGTGGGTTGAGGCAGAGCCGGTCAGTAAGTGTGATGCAGCCACGGCAGTTCAGTTCATGAAAAAGGTGATCTTTCGTTTTGGTTTTCCACATAGCATCATAACTGATAATGGCACTAATCTCTCTAAGGGTGCGATGGAAGAGTTCTGTCAAAGAGAACATATCCGGCTTGATGTTTCGGCCGTTGCTCATCCTCAATCCAATGGTCAAGCAGAGAGAGCTAATCAAGAGATCCTGAAAGGTATCAAACCCCGGCTCTTCGTCCCCTTACAGCGGACTCCGGGTTGTTGGGTGGAGGAGTTACCCTCCGTGTTATGGAGCATCCACACTACGCCTAATAGATCTACGGGATACACACCTTTCTTCATGGTTTATGGAGCAGAGGCGGTCCTGCCAAGTGACATCCGGCACGATTCACCCCGTGTGGCGGCTTACGTTGAGGCGGATAATGAAAAGGCTCGTCAGGATGCACTTGACTTGTTGGACGAGGAGCGAGACTTGGCAATAGCCCGCTCGGCGATTTACCAGCAAGACCTGCACTGCTATCACAGCCGCCGGGTTAAGAGCAGAACTTTTCAGGAAGGCGACTTGGTGCTCCGGCTCTTCCAGGATCAGTCTAACATGCACAAGCTATCCCTGCCTTGGGAAGGGCCCTTTGTGGTCAGCAAGAATCTGCACAACGGGTCATATTATCTCATCGATATTCGAGAGCACAAGGACTCACTTAAATCGGAGGAGGAGACCCGCCGGCCGTGGAACATAGCTCATCTCCGGCCTTACTATACTTAAGTTGCCAGTTTTTAAGATACCTTTTATGATGTACATATTATATAAAGCAATAAAGCAGGACCTCTGTCCTTTTTTCCCATAAATAATGTTTCATGTCTTCTTTATCAGGTGATGGAGACTGCCAACAGGGGAGGATCATATCTGAATCTGGCTTTCCCTTTGGTCCGGCTTATGATCATATCTGAATCTAGCCATGGTCACTTGGGGGCTTCCTGTTCAAACATAGGTCGTATTCGAACCAAAGAGAACATAGCTGTCGATACCCACTTGATCGGCATACTGCCAAACCCACTTGGGGGCTTCTTGATCATATCTGAATCACAGCTTAACCCCTTTGGGTCTGACGTGGATCGTATTCGAATCATCGTCATTAAACAACTCTTATGTTCACTTGGGGGCTTCCTGTTCAAACATAGGTCGTATTCGAACCAAAGATAACATAGCTGTCGATACCCACTTGATCGACATCGCCAAAGCCACTGAGGGCTATATGATCGTATCCGAATCTTAGCTTAACCCCTTTGGAACGGTTCTCTGATCGTATTTGAATCAGGAGCATGCGAACATTGCTTATAAGTATGATTACTTTAACTCTCATTGAAACCTTCTTGAGGAGATGGTTCTTGATCCTTCCGGTTTTATATTGATTACCTCAGGTTCTGAAAAGTGCCAGGTAAAAACTTATATGAGCCAGAGAGGCTATTAAATGATCACAGGTATGCTGTTATGATTATATTTTAACTAATCATGAACCGGCTTATACATGTGGTTTTTGATCATGTCCGGGTTATCAATATTCTATAACCCTCTGGCGCAGTGAACCGCCCAGGAAACCTTGCCTGTTTTTATGTGCAGGATAAGGCAAAGCAAGTTAAAATATCAAGGAAACACATGCTTAGCATAAGCCAGAGGAATTTAGTGATGGCGGCTTAACAAAAGCAATCAGTACCATAAAGCATGACAAGCATTAAGGAGTTTTCTCTATCCTATTACAAGACTCCCCGAGTCTAAACAAGTGAAGCATTGTTTTTTGCAAAAGTTATAACCCGGCTGGCGGCTCATTCCTCCGGCTGGCTTGATGACTCCGGGTTATCCTTCCCCGCCTCTCCTTTGGTAGTTTTGTCCTGGAAGGTGGACGAGGCCCAGTCAATGTCGCTCAAAGCTTCAAATTCAGCCTCATTATCTATTAAGCTGGCCGGGTCCACTTCAGGGGCAAAGGTATGCTTACGCGTTGGAGGGATCAGGCTAACTTGGTCATATGGGGCGTTTGGGATTCTCCGGTTCTCGTTATCGTAACCCGACGAATACTTAGTGAGATCAATATCATTCCCAATGAGAGTCGCCAGGGGACATACGACTTTAACACAGGCAGTGAAGTCTTGTTCGTCAAAAGCAGTGCCGTCCTCCTTAAGGCTTGGATATCTGAGAGAGAGGTCAGCAAGGTCATGTTCCGGCACCCACGCTCTTGCCCAACTTAATGCAGCCACGGCTCCGGCTCTCGCAGATGCCCGCCTTAAGTCTTGAATTCGTTGAGGTAGCACCGAAAGATGCCTCAACACATCTTGTAGGAGCCGAGGAGGGGTATTTGATAAGGCCACAACGGCCAGCGCACGCTGTGACCCGGAGTATAGCTGTTCTACTAAGGTATACACCGCCTTAAGCTTGATCATCATGTTTTCTTTCAGATTGGTGCTCCTGGGGCCTGTATGTTCACAAGTATCACAGTAAGCCAGAGGTAACTATTACAGTAAGTCTTGGAAGATTACAATATTTAAGGTTTTTGTGACTTACCGAAGATAGCTGAGACCATTTGGGATATCTGCCGTTTTAAGTCGGACAGCTCGTTTGTTGCCTCGGCAAGTGATGCTTCTGCTGTTTCAGCCCGAGTCACTAGTGAAGCCCTCTCATCAACCCAAGTTTTCTTCTCTGATTCAAATTTTTTCTTCAGCTTCTCTTGTTCAGAGACACTGAATTCAAACTTGGAGTTGGCTTTCTGAGCTTCGAGGTCTTGGGTTTTCAACTGGCTCTTCAGATCAGCAATCTCCACCTCAAATTGACTTATGGTGGCCTGTATCGACATCAGGTTATGGTAAGAATCATGGTAAGATCACATTCAAGTCCCAAACACTTTACAAGTAAAGATACTTGGCACTTGGGGGCTAATGTATGCTTAAAGAATTTTTTAAACTATTTTACCGAGTCATATATATTAAGTCTCAAGCACTTTACAAGTAAAGGCACTTGACACTTGGGGGCTAATGTGTAACCCAAATTCAAAGTCTCATGCTATCACCGAGTTAAATATATTCAATTTAAACCGGACAAAACTAATAGTAAGTAGATTATTAAGTCTACAACATATTCATTCATAAGCAATAGACTTGGGGGCTGGTACAGGAAGTAAGGTTCAGAGTAAAAGCTTAAATTATACCTCAGATTTATGCTGTATTTGCTTCACCATGTCAATTTCCAGGTCACGACTACTGTGTACTTGGTTCAGATAGCCCGAGACTATATCACCAATACTTAGGTGAGAATAATCAGTGATGTCTTGTTTGGCTTTCCGACGCTGGGCAAACTCCTCCTTGGCAGTGCATTGGGCAAGAGCAGTAGGCCGGCCCGGTTCAACATATTGGCTCTTCACAATTTCAACCTCCGGGTCAGTCGTCTTGGCCGGGCTAGGAGTTTCCGGGTCATCCGAGTTGTGAATAACGTCTTCTGCAGGCGGGTCAGAAGTTGGCACCGGAATATCAGAAGCCGGTTCAGGTGGTGGCTGATGAGTGGAGCTGTCAGGAACGGATGAGTCAAGCACCGGTTCAGTAACCACCGGGTCTTGGGACGGCTTATTCTTCTTTGCCCTCTTGCTGGGCTTTACTTGCAAGCTGTCAATCAAAGTGGAAGGATAAGCATCAAAGTATAAGTATGGAAAAACTTAAAGTAAGAAAGGTTATATTACCCGGGAGCCGTTTTGAAAGCCGGCATGTTTGATTGCATCGACTCATCAGAAGAAGGGGAGGTATCCTGATAGTTGGAGTCAGATGAATTGAGAGGTTGGCGAATCAAACCCGTCAAAGGAAAAACAAAACGTAAATCGGAGATAACCTCGGACCGACGCTTCCTGGTTACGTCGGGTAAGCCGGAGGAAAGCTCTGTGTCCTGGTTGGCCCGAGTCTGCCGCCGGTTTTCAAGCTGTTGTTGCTTCAAAAGAAATTGAGGATCTTGGTAAGCTAGAGGGTGTGAAAACCTTACTTTCCGGGTCACCCTTCGGATTTTTTGTGGTGGCAAAGGCTCTGAGTCGGAGGAAATTATAGTTACCTCTTCGCCAGCTGCTTGACTGTTCCCAGTATCCTCCTAAAAGGATCAAATGTCAGTAAAGTAACGGCAAAGGAGTTAAAGAAAATCAAAAAAGATTACCTCTTCCTCATCTGAAGAAGAGTCATCCAATTTAAACATATCAGAGGCGCTGGGTTTCTTCTTCTTAGAGGTACCCGTCCTGGCGGCTTTTCTTTCAGTCTTCTTGGCTGCCCTGGCCTGTTTGGCAGCCTCATGGTCATACTTGATCTTCCAGAAATTATCATTGGCCTGTGGAAAAAGATAAAGAATCATAAGTACCAGAAGGTAACATATTAAAGAGTATTTGTGAATATTAGTAACTTATCGGAGGAGCCGGGTTCTTCTTGCAGAAGGGAAGTAAACTGAAGGTATTCCTAGTTACAGTGCCCTCCTTCAATAGCGACTGGACTGTAGCATCTACCACATCATCTGGTAAGTCCTCAGGGCTATGATGCATTGGGTCTTCCTTTTCGCCTGTGTAAGTACACATTAAGCCGGAGCAGCGGCTTAATGGTAGTATCCCCAGGTGACCCAGACCCAGACCAAATCAATGCCACTTAACTCGTTGCCTAAAAGGGCTTTGATCTTCCGGATGGTGGGATTAAGAGGCAGGCGCTCAACAGCAGTTAACTTGTCCGCCAGATGATGGTTGGACTCAAGACGCAGGGCACGAAAGCCGGGCAGAGGCTTCTCATTAGCTGGAGAGGTGTCTTGACAGTAGAACCACGTCTGGTTCCAGTCTTTTGGGTGACTCGGCAGCTCAGCGTAAGGAAAAAGGCAGTCTCTCCGTCACTGGATTGAGATGCCGCCAAGCTCAAGACTAGGCCCGTTGGCACGTTCATTCTGCCGGTTCAAGTAAAAAAGTTCTCTGAACAGCAGCAGACTTGGTTCCTCTCCTAGGTATACCTCACAGAAGACTTGGAAATTGCACAGATTTGACACGGAATTGGGTCCAATGTCTTGAGGCTTCAGGTCAAAGAAATCTAAAACTTCCCTGAAGAATTTTGAGCCGGGAGGGGCAAATCCCCGGTTCATATGATCTGTGAAAACTACTACCTCCCCATCCTTGGGTTGAGGTATCTCCTCAGACGGGTGAGGGGCACAATAAGACATGGCTTCCTTCTTTGGCAAATGGCCAGACTTTGCAAAGTCGGCAAGTTTGCTTTTGGTTACTGTGGATGGAACCCAATTGCAAGTCACAGGGGCCTTGGCCGCCTTAGGAGCCATAACAGCAGTGGCCTATGACAAAGTAAGAAAGCTCCGGCTCAAGTTTAACCCGGGAGAAATATTTACAATTATTTAAAGTGGCGGCTTAAAGAAAAGGGGCCTAATGATATGAGGGTGATTGTGCAATCATATTTAAGCCGCTAAGCAGTGTCCAGAGCAATTCAAGAATTCTTAAGATCATAATAATAAGAAGAAGTTTGCCGAGTGATAGAAACAAGTTTCACAGATGACTGCTATTATTCTGGATCAAAGTATTGCTCTGAAAAAGAAATTTTCTAGACCTAAAAAATGGGCAAAGAAGTTCATACACTCGAAGAAGGTTTCTAAAACAAGGGAAATGAGATTTATTCCTATGTAGATCAACACAAACAACTACCGCAGCAGTTCTGCATAGTTTTTTTGATCTAAACAGGGCTTTGGAAGCGAAAACTAAGGAGGGTTTGCATCGGGCAGTGATGAACACCGATGAACTCGCCCGAGCTTCAAGGTAGATCTAAGGAAGGGGAAGAGAGGAACTTACGGATGAGGACGAGCTGCAGAGGTTCGCCGTCGATCTCTGGTCAAGTCAGGTCGATGCAGCGGCCTGAGTCGATGAAGACGAGGGGGTCAATGGTGACAGCGGCGGAGCTTGAGCGGCAGAGAGGAGAGGAAGAAGATGACTGAAAGGATAAAAAGGAAAAGACCTAAGTCGCGACTATTTATATAGAGAAGATAACTGAGACGGCGCGGGAAACAAGGAGATAAGAATTATTATCCAGCGGCCCCAACGCCTCAATTTTCGGAGCAATCAGTAAAGAAGAGATCCGTTGAAAGATTCAATGGAATAAAAAATGAGTTAAAGGAAGAATGACGTCACGCCGAGTTAAGACGGATCCAGAAGATGACGTCATGGCGGGTTAACAAAAACCCTCTGTATAGTCAGAAGACTGAAGATTTAACTCTTTAAAAATATTTTTTAGATTGACATGAACAGGTTCAAATCAATTTGGGGCCTAATGTTGGGAATATAACTATTTGTGTAAGCCGCCCAGGAGGGGCCAGGTTACGCAAAGAGTATTCATCAGAGAGAAGCCAAGGCCAAGCATGAAGATGGCGGTTCATAAAGGGCCCAAAGCCCACAGGCGACTTAAAGGCCCGTTGTAGTAAACCACCATGATGGCATGACTTGTAACATAAGGTAGATTTAACTAGTCACCGAGCCGGACATTGTTTATAAGCCGGTCGGGACTCTTCAAGCTGCAGGGCGTCAACCCGTGTATATAAGGGGACGACCTGCTGGCGGCTTAGGGCAAGAAACAACTCATCGAGAGCCGGGCATAGCGTATCTCGCTCCCTGGTCATCGAAACATCAATACCAACCCAACTAGACGTAGGCCTTACCTTCACCGTAAGGGGCCGAACTAGTATAAACTCTCTCGTGTCCCTTGTCCCGATTTAACCCCTTCAAGCTTCCTAGTTGCGATGGCTCCACAACTAAGTCCTTTCACGAGGACATCTGATGTGACTATTCCACAATAGTTACGAAACCTTAACCATCTTTGATCAACGAGCTAGTCTAGTAGATGCTCACTAGGGACCGTTGTTTCTTTATGTATTCACACATGTATTAAGGTTTCCGATCAATACAATTCTAGCATGAATAATAAACCTTTATCATGAATAAGGAAATATAAAATAAAAACTTTATTATTGCCTCTAGGGCATATTTCCTTCAGTCTCCCACTTGCACTAGAGTCAATAATCTAGTTCACATCACCATGTAATTAACACCCATAGTTTACATCGCCATGTGACTAACACCCAAAGAGTTTACTAGAGTCAATAATCTAGTTCACATCGCCATGTTGTAACACCCAAAGAGTACTAAGATGTGATCATGTTTTGCTTGTGAGAGAGGTTTAGTCAACGGGTCTGCCACATTCAGATCCGTATGTATTTTGCAAATTTATATGTCTACAATGCTCTGCATGGAGCTACTCTAGCTAATTGATCCCACTTTCAATACGTATCTAGAATGAGACTCAGAGTCATCTGAATTGGTGTCAAAGCTTGCATTGACGTAACCCTTTATGACGAACTCTTTATCACCTCCATAACCGAGAAAAATTTCCGTGGTCCTCTTAGGTAACTAAGGATAACTTTTACCGCTGTCCAGTGATCCGCTCCTAGATCACTATCGTACCCCCTTGCCAAATTCATGGCAAGGCACACAAGAAGTCTGGTACACAGCATGGCATACTTTATAGAACCTATGGGTGAGGCATAGGGAATGACTTTCATTCTCTCTCTATCTTCTACCGTGGTTGGGCTTTGAGTCTTACTCAACTTCACACCTTGCAGCACGAGCAAGAACCCTTTCCTAGACTGATCCATTTTGAACTTCTTCAAAACTTTGCCAAAGTATGTGTTTTGTGGAAGTCCTATTAAGCGTCTCCATCTATCCCCATAGATCTTGATGCCCAATATGTAAGTAGCTTCACCGAGGTGTTTCACTGAAAAATTCTTATTCAAGTATCCTTTTATGCTATCCAGAAATTCTATATCATTTCCAATAAACAATATGTCATCCACATATAATATTAGAAATGCTACAGAGCTCCCGCTCACTTTCTTGTAAATACAGGCTTCACCATAAGTCTGTATAAAACCATATGTTTTGATCACCTCATCAAAGTGTATATTCCAACTCCGAGATGCTTGCACCAGTCCATAGATGGATCGTTGGAGCTTGCACACTTTGTTATCACCTTTAGGATCGACAAAACCTTCCGGTTGCATCATATACAACTCTTCTTTAAGAAATCCATTGAGGAATGCAGTTTTGATGTCAATTTGCCAGATTTCATAATCAGAAAATGTGGCAATTGCTAACATGATTCGGGCGGACTTAAGCATCACTACGGGTGAGAAGGTCTCATCGTAGTCAACCCCTTGAACTTGTTGAAAACCTTTTGTGACAAGTCGAGATTTGTAGACAATAACATTACCATTAGTGGCAGTCTTCTCTATGGCTTGCCGATCATCGGGTAAGTCCACCAAAGTCCACACTTTGTTCTCATACATGGATCCTATCTGAGATTTCATGGCCTCAAGCCATTTGTCGGAATCTGGGCTCATCATAGCTTCTTCACAATTCGTAGGTTCGCCATGGTCTAGTAACATGACTTCCAGGACAGGATTACCGTACCACTCTAGTGCTGGACGTGCTCTATTCGACCTACGAGGTCTAGTAGTAACTTGATCTGAAGTTTCATGATCATCATCATTAACTTCCTCTCTAGTTGGTGTAGGCATCATGGGAACGGATTTCTCTGATGTGCTACTTTCCAATTTGAGATAAGGTACAATTACCTCATCAAGTTCTACTTTCCTCCCACTCAATTCTTTTGAGAGAAACTACTTCTCTAGAAAGGTTCCATTCTTGGCAACAAAGATCTTGCCTTCAGATCTGTGGTAGAAAGTGTACCCAATTGTTTCCTTAGGGTATCCTATGAAGACACACTTCTATTATTTGGGTTCAAGCTTATCAGGCTAAAGCCTTTTGATATAAGTGTCGCAACCCCAAACTTTAAGAAACGACAGCTTAGGTTTCTTGCCAAACCACAGTTCATGGTGTCATCTCAACGGATTTATATGTTGCCCTATTTAACGTGAATGTAGTTGTCTCTAATGCATAACCCCAAAATGATAGTGGTAAATCGATAAGAGACATCATAGATCGCACCATATATCTAATAAAGTACGGTCACGACGTTCAGACACACCATTACGCTTTGGTGTTCCAGGTGGCGTGAGTTGTGAAACTATTTCACATTGTATCAAATGAAGGCCAGACTCGTAACTCAAATATTCGCCTCCACGATCAGATTGTAGAAACTTTATTTTCTTGTTACATGATTCTCCACTTCACTCTGAAATTCTTTGAACTTTTCAAATGTTTCAGACTTGTGTTTCATCAAGTAGATATACCCATATATGCTTAAATCATCTGTGAAGGTCAGAAAATAATAATACCTGCCGCGTGCTTCAACACTCATCAGACCGCATACATTGGTATGTATTATGTTCAATAAGTCATTAGCTCACTCCATTGTTCCGGAGAACGGAGTTTTAGTCATCTTGCCCATGAGGCATGGTTCGCAAGTATCAAATGATTCATAATCAAGTGATTCCAAAAGTCCATCTGCATGGAGTTTCTTCATGCACTTTACACCAATATGACCTAAACGGCAGTGCCACAAGTATGTTGCACTATTATTATCAACTTTGCATCTTTTGGCATCAATATTATGAATATGTGTATCACTATGATTGAGGTTCAATAAACCATTTATATTGGGTGTATGACCATAAAATGTTTTATTCGAGTAATCAGAACAACAATTATTCTCTGACTTAAATGAATAATCGTATTGCAATAAACACGATCTAATCATGTTCATGCTCAACGCACACACCAAATAACATTTATTTAGGCTCAACACTAACATCGAAGGTAGAGGGAGTGTACGATGGTGATCGTATCAACCTTGGAATCAATTCTAACACACATAGTCACCTTGTCCTTAATTAATCTCAGTTTTTTTCTGCAACTCCTGTTTCGAGTTACTAATCATAGCAACTAAACCGGTATCAAATACCCAGGGGCTACTATGAACACTAGTAAGGTACACATCAATAACATGTATATCAAATATGCTTTTGTTTACTTTGCCATCCTTCTTATCCGCCAAGCATCTGGGACAGTTCCGCTTTTAGTGACCATTCCCTTTGTAGTAGAAGCACTCAGTTTCAGGCTTGGGTCCAACATTGGGCTTCTTCACAGGAGTGGCAACTTGCTTGCCATTCTACTTGAAGTTCCCTTTCTTTCCCTTTGCCCTTTTCTTGAAAACTAGTGGTCTTGTTAACCATCAACACTTGATGCTCTTTCTTGATTTCTACCTTCGCCGATTTCAGCATCGCGAAGAGCTCGAGAATCATTTTCGTCATCCCTTGCATATTATAGTTCATCACAAAGTTCTAGTAGCTTGGTGATAGTGACAAGAGAATTTTGTCAATCACTATCTTATCTGGAAGATTAACTCCCACTTGATTCAAGTGATTATAGTACCCAGACATTCTAAGCACATGCTCACTGGTTGAGCTATTCTCCTCCATCTTATAGGCAAAGTACTTGTCAGAGGTCTCATACCTCCCACACAGGCATGAGTTTGAAATACCAATTTCAGCTCTTGGAACATCTCATATGCTCTGTGGTGTTCAAAACGTTTTTGAAGTCCCGGTTTTAAGCCGTAAAGCATAGAGCACTAAACTATCAAGTAGTCATCATCATTACAAAAATATACACTTCCGTGATGATGCGTGTTTGTCATAGTAGGTCAAGTTTTCTGTCATGCATGTACTTCCATGACGATTTTATGACAGAATCAAGATAGTCATACCTGTGTTGTCGTAGAAGTGTTCCATGACATTACCAAAATTATAATCACAGAAGTGTCCACTTCCATGTTGATAGATCACGCGTCATAGAAGTGCTTTCGTCAAGGGTGACCGACACATGGCATCCACCGTAACGGGTCGCTGTTATGCTATCGGGTTCCGGTTTGGATATGATAACCCATTAACAACCTGGACCAATGGGGATTTTCCATGTGTAAAATTCTCATTCGCTGGCAGATCCACGTGTCGGCCCAGTGTTCGGGCAGTTATCGTCCAGCGAATGGACGGGACACACCTATGATACGTCAACATGTGTCTCGGTGCAACAGTGGCCCATTCAGGTTAGAAGACCAGGCCTGTGAAAATAAGCGGGCCGACCCATTATTGACCTACTTGAGTCAGGCCCATTCACAACCACGACCCATACGAGTTACACAGAATCGTCCCATCAAAGGCCCATTCTAGATTTGGCAATTTCCAGCCCATCATCAGTTCTAGCGTGTTAACGGCCCAAAATATCTTTCGGCCTTTTTTCGACCCATTCTGCAGTTGGGTCAACTTCTAGTCCGTTGTGACTTTAGGCCTGTCCTCGGCCCATTCGGCAAATGGGCCAATTCCTAGCCCATTTTGTCTTTGGGCCTATTAACGGCCCGCACAACAGTTGGGCCTATGACTATGCAACCTAATTTTGGGTCCATTAGCGGCCCATGTTCCGCAGGGCAAAATTTCAGCCCGACGTGACTTTCGGCCTGTTAAAAGCCTAGTTTGCCAATTGGGCCGCCTCTGGCCCAAAACACTTTCGTCCTCTTACTGGCCCATAAAGTAAAAGGGCCGAGACAAAATTGAGATTTATTTCGGCCTGCTAGAGGCCCGCGGGCCATTTCCATTTATATGGGCCTATCGAGCTTTCGACCTGTTAACGACCTGCTAAGAACCATTGTTACGGCAGGCACATCATTTGGGATCCATTAAATATTATTTTGACCATCCCAATTAAGGCCCGCTTTGACTACACATGTTTGTTCATTCGGATGGCATCCAGGAAATGTTTGGGCGTGCTGGCCCCCGTTTCAACGATGTAGCATATTCAAAGAATTATCCTACTCTATACTATCGCCTCTAAAAAACACTATACAATAATGAGACTAAGGCATAGAAATGTAGAATACTCCTACACTATACAATAAAGAAATTACAGCCGATTATACCCACTGGGCATTATTGTTTGGCACCAGTGATAATAAAGCATACACAAACAACAAATTACATACACTGGGCAAATAAAGCTCATACATCATGGACACGCATTAACAGAACCTACCATTTGAACTATAATCTCTTCAAAAAATAGGAGTGGCCGGATTCAAATAGCACAATTTTTAGTATGCAAAATCTTCGATTCCCTCGTGGTTACCTCAGTGTCTCGTTTCATTTTTTGACTCCTACATTTGATACCTGCAAGTCCAATCTCAACTTGTCGATTGCACGTTGAGAATCATGTACATGTTGTCTTGCCACCTCTAGTTGATGCTCGAGAACATCAGCACATTCCAATTCCAATCCATAATCATTTGGTAACAGCCATGCCGCACTACTTGCAGATCTTTGTGTTGATGTCACTTCATCTTGAAATGTTTTTGTAAGTACAGATGACTAGGGCAAAAATATAGTTACAACAGGGAAGCAAGCAAGACGGAGTATTTTGTACATGGAAAAACAGGACTAACAATAATGTTACACATCATGAAGCATAAGCAGGTGATATTTTACAAATTATAAAAATGGTATTCTGTGTAGCCCACATACAGAAATCTCTCTTAGCTCACCACAGGAGCATGATGTTGGGGCCAAATCCAAAACATAGACATGTTACAAATTTAGACAGCACATTGCGTATAAGTAAGCAGATGGCCATTCTGTAGCTCAATTAAAGTCTTAGAGAATATAATGAACAGTAGAGGGATTCATACAAACCTACTACAGCAAGCAAAACTTTGCAATCATTAGCCTAGTATAAACTAGATTGTGAGCCTCATGTAGTAATAGTTGGTTAATAGACTTCAAAGCTTCAGGCACACTTCGCCAAAGTAATTAAATGGTAATGCCTTTAATTATGTCAACTAATAGTTATACAAGTACCCAACATCAAGCATCATTGTCTGGTCATCTCATTAACTGAGGACAAATAAAGCAATTGAAAAGAGCAATTTAACTATGCCTGAAACAAACAAGCAATTGAACTGTTGAGTTGGCAACATGCATACATGCACGCCTCAATAACATCCATGGCCTAGCTACATTTACTATATAAAGGAGCAAGTAATGTAATATTGTTTGCCCCCTATGAAGTATCTTGACTAGTATGTAATCAATATCCTACTAATGATAGGGAGGCTAATGATGTGAATATGCGTTTGGTTATGACATCGACAACTCTACCATGGCAGGAAGCAGTTTCACACTGTTCACTACTATAGGATGTTTTAGATATTTAAAAGTAGACTACATCCGTAATGAGTGAACAGACACATTAAAATGTGTTTACATACATCTGATTTACAAAAAAGTTAGAACATCATATAGTAGCGAGTGGAGGGGTTTTAATCAATGGCCAAATGACTGGGTTACAAGTGAAGAACCCTATGCAAGCACAATGTCAGACAAATAGGATGTCCTGGTAATTGTAATAAGGTGTGACTTACCTTAACTGGTTGAACAAGCTCAACGCTGCTCCTTCTGCTCTTGCAAGGCTCCTTCCTAACATCCTGTACTTGGAAATCCTCAATCTTATCTTCATGGCACCCCCTCTGCAAGGTGACACAAACTAGTTACTGGTCTCCTTGGAAGATAAATATGCATACTTTCCAGACTATGAACAACACAAAAGGATGATATTATAACAAAACTCACCACATAATGAAATATGCCACATATCTTGCACACAATGAAATGAGCATTTAGTATGTGTGCACTATGTAAAAACTAGGCATACCTTCGAACTAGATCTCTAGGTACTCTTGGAGAGCCTACTTTAGTGTACAACCAAACCTTTTATGTCACATATGAGCTATACAAGCCCCCACTATAGCAACCCTTAGTGTTTATCGTTGACAAGATCTGTTAAGTCAAGAACATCAAGTAATCAAAGCAAATAGTCCTAGTATGTCTGGCTGATACAAACAAGCAATTGAACAGATGTGTGAGCAAATCTTACTTATCAAGAAAAGAAGCATAGAAGGAGGCTTAAAGACCATCACTTGATTGACCAGATTTAAGGGGCATTTAAACATCATGTGCGACGTATGAACTAACATAAACATTGCATATTTCAGATTCTATAATGAAATGCACATGTATTAAGTTATGCCATGTATGATGATGCCTAAATGTACACTATATCAGGCAGGAGTGATTCATCATTGCACGCACAATTGAATTGCAGGTTAAGGGCCAGTTCTATTCCGACTTTTCAAAGCTTTTTGTCAAAATAAGCCATAAAGATGTAAAGAAGTCATTTTTGAGTTCTGGGCTTGGGCTTAATTTATTTCGCTTTGGAGGGGGGGGGGGTGTTTCGGATAGAAGCTCACTAAAAATTGATGGGAGGGGGAATAGTGAAATGACTCTGTTGTCTGCCTATATTACACTCAAAATGCCACTGCTCACGCCCGTGTCACACGTGACCCTCAAGTAAAAACAAACACACAAGCATTCATTACCCTGCCCGCTTGCATCTCCTCTCCCCTTTCCCTCTACCTCGATCACCTGCCTGCAGCGCTAGGGTTCCTCCAGCGAGCCGTCGCCTCTGGTCCCATCTGGCCTGGTCCTCGATGATGCTCTGTCTAGCTAGCCTACATGGCTGGCGGGTAGGGCTAAATATCCCCGACTTCTTCTCCCTCTGGCGCCGCCCCTCATTCTCATGGTCTCCAGCAGCTGCTCCGTTGTGGTCCGTCCAACGCACTATTCCGGCGGGTGCCGCACAACTACGAGAGATGCCACACTATGGCAGAAGGCATCTCATTCCCCCTCCCTTCCTCCCAGGCCGTGGCCTTGAGGTGCTGTTGAAGGATGAGCTCATCCAACAAGGTGAGGATCTCCTCTGAATTTTTTGCCAAATTTTCATTCTGATCCGCTATACGATGAATTGCTATGAGCTACTTCTTCTGCTGCTATATGATGCATTGCAATGAGCTGCTCCTACTGCCGCTATATGATGAATTGCTATGAGCTGCTCTGCTATATGATGAATTGCTATGAGCTGCTGCTGCTGCTATATGATGAGTTGCTATAAGCTGCTCCTGCTGCTGCTATATGATGAATTGTTATGAGTTGCTCCTGCTGCTGCTATATGATGAATTGCTATGAGCTGCTCCTGCTGCTGCTATATGATGAATTGCTATGAGCTTCTGCTGGTATATGATGAATTGCACGCTGCTGCTACTGCTGCTGCTGCTGCATGGTGAGTTGCTATGCGCTGCTGCTGCTATATGATGCTTTCAGGTGGTGCTGCTATATGATAATAACCAGCCACTTAGACCATCGAATTTTGATAAATAACTGTTCATTTAAATTTAGGTCATGCATTCTTCATTTAAATTAGGCAATGGGATCTCTATGGAATACATTGACCAAAGTAGATTGTGCCAGGTAGATGGTATCTTTGTATTTGCATTTTGAACAACTATTGATGGTCTGTTTTCCTATCATATTAATTACTGCACTGGGTTCAATTTGTGATGTTTGCAAGTCAAATTAATTTTCATATGGGCAGCAAAATGACAAAATATAATGCAATCTAGACTTTTCACTGATCATACCATAGATAAGCTGAAAAGGCAGCCAATGAAAAGAACTGGTTGGCTCATTACCTCGAGCTTATACTCAAAGGTGCTTATTTTCTTAGGATAACTCAAAAACAACTATCCCTAAGAAACTTGGCCAATAGAACTGACATACAAATAACATGTCACGATGATTGCAATGGAGGCCCAGTTATTTTGCCAGATTTCCCAGAATCTGACCCTTACCCAGATTTAAGGATGGCAATGGGTAGGGTATGGGCATGGTTGAGCAATACCATACCCATACCCGTATAGCCAGTGGGCACAAAATTCTACCCATACCCATATGCATGGGCATGAAACTTTACCCATACCCATACCTGATGGGTACCCGTACCCATTGGGTACCCAATGGGTAGAACAAATAGTACACAAGTTGTTCACAATTTTACGCTCATTGATAGCACAATTGACAAAAAATCAATTATGTCAGCTCAATAACAGGTAGATGAGTAATTGACCAATATCAAAATTTAGAAATCACAACATACTCTTAAGTTAATAGGAGTAGACGAGTCACATAACAAATTAATGACTAATTGAGGACAACGTAACATTAGTTCACCAATGGGCAGGGTATGGGTATACCCGTGGGTATAAGACTATAACTATACCCTACCCATGACTTAATGGGTAGGATATGGGTACTACCCGTGGGTATAAAAGTGTGCCCATACCCTACCCATGCGGGTACGGTACCCGCGGGTACCCGTACCCGTGGGTAAAATTGCCATCCTTACCCAGATTCTCCCAGGATCTTTGAGCCCCATTTGTTTTGCAATCCTATCTAGTTAGGGTCTAATTAGGTAGGATTGTAAAACAAAAGGGGGTCAAAGATTTTAGGAGAAGCTAGAGAGGGGCAGATTCTGGGAGAATCCTGCAAAAGAACTGGGCCAGAGTGACCTACCATAGCACACTATATAGGCTCACCGCTGCCTCTCCTTCTTTTGCGTTGTTCCATGAAATTTCCACATATGTCTTGTGCTTTTTAATTGCGTAACCCTATCTGCAAGTTGATACAGCTAATTTCAGACATCTCTACATGATAATACATTGCATATCCCTTGCGCACATTTAAACCACCAAGTGTGTGTAGCATAAACTAGCCATGACTCTATGTGCTGGACTAGCAGACACTCCAAGGGAGCCTAATGTAGTGAACTGGAATTCCTACATGCCACCTACGATTTTGTGTAATGTACTACCTCTGTTCCTAAATATATGTCTTTGTAGAGATTCCAGTATGCACCACATACAGATGTATATAGATGCATTTTCAAGTGTAGATTCACTCATTTTGCTCTGTATGTAGCCTATAGTGGAATCTCTAGAAAGACTTATATTTAGGAACGGAGGGAGTATCATGTATGACATCTACACATCTAATTTAGCAGCCAGTAGTACAAATCATTGTCTGCACAAAGGGATTACCGGTCGAAAATCCTAGCAAAGTACACTGGCAGGCACACAACAATACAGGAGAGAGAGACGCACTTACAAGATCATAGCAATGCCTCAGTCTAGGATCTTGATTGGCCAAGCTGTTAGATCCAGAAGAAACATCGTCCTTGTAGTTTTTGCCAGCTGCATAACATGTAACAGTGACCTGTTAGTATATTTGAAGTACATCAGGCAGGTGATGCCGGACGGGTTTAAAGGTGACAAGTACCTAGGCCGTGGTGGGTGCTTGGCATCTTGCCATACAGTGGGAATCAGGTTCGAAATGTCAAGGGTGATGACGTTGCGTTGGATGTCGTGGTCAGGTGAGGAGATCTAGAACCGTTGAGTAGGGTGTTTGTGGATCGGCTCTGGTAGGGTGGACCGCGGTGTGGGCGAAGCAGATCTAAGGCCGTGGACGAGGGCGTCAGTGAAGCTGCTCCGGTGGTTGGGTTCAGGATGGCGTCGATGATGCGTATCTGCGACCATGGACAGGGCGTCAGAAGCTGGCCCGGTAGGTTGTAAGAGGGTGCGATGAAGCGAATCTGAGGCCATGGACTTGTGTGCTGGCAAAGCGGCCCCGGTTGGGTTGATAATGGTATAGGAGAAGCTACTCCGGTAGGGTTGACGATGGTGCCGAGAAGCGGCTCCACTAGGGTTGAGGAAGGTGTCGGCGAAGAGGATTAGAGGCCATTGACGGGGGCGTCGATGGGGCTGAGGGAGTCCTGGACTAAGGGGTCATCGGGCGTCCGGTCTATTCGATGTTGGCCGGACTAATGGGCTGTCAATATAAAAGGAAGAAGACCACCTCCCGTGTCCGGTTGGGACTCCCGTGTGCGTGAACAACAAGTTTAGGTGTCCGGATATACTATTTCTTTTCTATTGAACTGACTTTGTACAATCCTAGGCCCCTCTGGTATCTATATAAACCAGAGGGTTTAGACCAGAGGCAGGATAATAACATTGATAGGCTAGCCAAGTTAGGGTTTAGCCATTACAATCTCAAGGTAGATCAACTCTTGTAACCCCTATACCCATCGAATATAATCAAGCAAGAGAAGGGTTTTACCTCCATTAAGAGGGCCCAAACCTGGGTTTTGTGTCCCTTTGAACATTGATACCATTGATCCTCAGACATACAACTTGGGCGCCCCTACCCGAGATCTGTCGGTTTTGACACCAACATTGGTGCTTTTATTGAGAGCTCCGCTGTGTTGTTAACAGAAGGATTGATGGCTCGCCTCTTCATCGACGATGATGCTGTGTCCAGGGAAACCTTTCTCCCTGGACATGTCTTTGTGTTTGGTGGCTTCATGCTTCGTGCCAACTCGACCGACCACCTTGAGTAGGTTTACAGTTATGCCCCCGACCACCAGATCAGGTTCGAAAACCTGAACTACGTCACCAATAACCGAGGAGATCTGATCTTCGAAGGGTTCACGGCCTCGGTTGCCGTCCCCTACCCTAATGAAGGAAGCTCTTCAGATCTGCTCTGAGATCCCATCTAGGGGTCAACACTCACACCCACCTCGGCCTTAGATTTGGAGCAGGTCGTATCATCCGAAGATGGGAGGATCAGTCCCGCCAGACTCTTTTCTATCATGGCACTTCTGACAGGAGACCCAGATGCGATCTTGGACTTGCCTCTGGATGATAACTCTGAATTATCAAGGTCTGTGTCCATCGGGCCCGATCAGGTGTCTATCACCGAGCTCAGCCCTGTAGATCCACAGACTCCTATCTCTCTTTCGCTCTTAGACGAAGCACTGGGCTTAATGCACTCTCTCACCATTACGAAAGCTTTGCCTCCGAACTACACCCAGCTTGGGCTGGGGGCTAAGAGCGGGGAATTTTATGCCCCACCCACCACCCACTTAATAGCCACTGTCGAGGACTTAACCGACATGCTAGACTATGCGTCCGAAGACATCGACGGTATGGACGATGATGTCGAAGCCGAACCAGGCCAAGGCCCTCCTATCACAGGGCATTGGACGACCACTTCTACCTGCGATTAATACATGGTGGACACACCTGATAAAAAGGACGATGAGGCCACCCAAGATCCAGACAAGGACAAGCCCGTCGATGAACCACCAAAGCGTTGGCGCCAGCGGTGCCATGCACGATCGCCCCGGGCGAGGGATAGCAATACCAACACCGAAGACAATGAGACTCCGGATAATGCCGAAGACCCCGAACACCCCGTTGAGCCCACGTCCGAACAGGATGAGAGGGAGGAGGGTCAGTATAGCCCTGAACACGTTGATCATGAAGATTCATAGGACAACAACTATATGCCGGTCTCCGAAGAGGATGTTAGCCTTGGTGACGAAGATTTTATCGTCCAAGAGGAACCTCTCGAACAAGAACACTTCAAGCGACAACTCATCGCCACTGCGCGGAGCATAAAAAAGAAACAACAGTAGCTCAAAGCTGAGCAAGATACACTCAATGAAAGGTGGACCAAGGTCCTGGCCGCCGAAGAGTACTACCCCGAGCGACCAGTAAAAAGTTACCCCAAGCGTAGGCTGCTACCACAATTCAACGACAAAGCCCTTGAGCCAATACCGTCGAAATAGAATTATGCTGATCAACCAGACCGACCACCACGTGGGTGGGACAAAGTGACACATCAAGCCGAACACCAGCCAGCACCCCCTCGCTGAAAAGGCAAGGAGATAGCAGCCTCAGGCTATACATACGACTTACATCAGGACCTGGCCAATAAAGCCGGTCAGACCAGATCTATCTATGGATCAAGAGGCCATGCCCGGGCATGAGATGACAGCTATAAAGCCTGGCACGATGAACGTCACCACGTTCAGGGCCAGCATCGAACACAGATGTCATCCGGACCCCGCCATGACGTCGCAGGGTACAGAGGTGCCGCACACCCTATGTGTTTCACCGATGAGGTAGTGCAACACTAGTTCCCGGAAGGGTTTAAACCCGTGAACATCAAGAAGTGCGATGGAACGACGGATCCGACTGTCTGGATTGAAGATTTTCTTCTCCATATTCATATGGCTCGTGGAGATGACCTCCACACCATTAAATATCTTCCTCTAAAGCTAAAAGGACCAGCATGACACTGGTTGAACAGCTTCGCAGAGAACTCAATTGGAACATGGGAAGATTTAGAGGACGCTTTTCGGGCCAACTTTCAGGGCACATATCCGGCCACCGGATGCTGATGACCTAAGCCACATAATCCAACAACCACGCGAATCGGCTCGCAAGCTTTGGAATCGGTTCCTAATTGAAAAGAATCAAATCGTGATTGTCCACATGCCGAAGCCTTACACTACAAAAAAAGACACATCCGTGACATTTTGGACCGAACAAAATTTTTTCTGTCTTACTTATGACACTTCTATGACGATAATTATGAAAAAACTCGGTATCATCATAGATGTGGTGGGATCATACTTCTATGACAAAAAATCATGATAGAAAATGGGCTTTTCGTCCTGGGCGGGCCTGAGACGCACCTGCATGACATTCTTTGAGCCGTCCATGACGGAAAAAATCATGGTAGAAGCGAGGGCGAGGAAAATTTCGGGAGTTCCCGGTTATGGTGGGTGGTCGGGGCCGAGCGATGCACAGAGGTTTGCGCACTTCTCTCATACACATACACGCGTGTGTGCGAGGCATTGCACTCCAACTGAACCCGAGCGAGGCATTGGGCTCTAACTAAACATGAGCGATTGCACTAGCTACGTTACTGAACCTCGATCGATCCCTTACTATTAACTGAACCCGAGTGATTTCTTTGCTACTGCTACTGACTGAAGCCGATCGAACCTGCTGCCTCTTGATGAATAGTGAACGCAGGGTTGGTTGAACGAGTCAAGACATATGTGGTTGGGGTTGGATGAATTGTTCCTGGTGGGGGTTGGATGAACAGGATCCCATGGTAGTAGAGGCCGTTGACGCTGGATGAACATGACCCCGATCGAGGAGGTGGGGGTGGATGAATAGTACCCAGTGGAAGGAGCCCGTGGAGGGCTGGTTGAACAGGATCCCGTGCAGGGGCTGGTTGAACAGGACCCCATGGAGGGCTGGTTGAACAGTAGCCGGTGGAGGCTGGATGAACAGGACCCCGTGGAGGGCTGGATGAACAGTTGCCGGTGGAGGCTGGAGGAAGTCGATGGTGGATGAATAGTAGCAGGTGGAGGCTGGAGGAAGTCGGCGGTGGATGAACAGTAGCCCGTGGAGTCCCGTTTTGTGGTACGCCACACCCCCCGATGAACAGGACCCCCGTTTTGACCGTAGGAGGTCGAAGAGAAGTCTGTTTCCTCTGTTTTGCGGTACACCACACCCCTCCCCATCAATAGGACCCCGTTTCGACTGTAGGAGCTCGAACAGAGGTTCGTTTCCACAGTTTTGCGGTACGCCAGACCCTTCCCGATGAACACCTTTTCGACCATACGTGGTCGAATAGAACGCCCATTTCCTCCGTTCTGCGCTACGACATGCCTCGTTTCGGCTGTTCCTTCCAAGCTGGTTGGCTCCCGATGAACACGACATGTTCCGACCCAGTGGCTTCGCTCCCGATGAACATGATGCATTCTGACCCAGTCACTTGGCTCTCGGTGAAGACGGCGATGTTTCCTCCATTTCGACCCAGCCGGTTAGCTACCGATGAACAGGACGACGTCGCTGCCATCCGTTGCCTCTCCATGTACACGAGCCCTGGCCGTACGTATGCGCGAGTACGCATTCGAGACCCCACCCGTATGTACGTACGTAGTCGTATTTAATTTCTTGCAGCATGGCTGTACATACGTGTACACGATATGTAGATGGTACTGCATGACATGCCACGTCCGCGCCTCTACTACGACACGGGAATCTCCTTACTCGAACATGGTTCGTCGCTGCAGAGAGACCGATCGACCCATATGTATGTACACGATCGCGACCAGACAAAGAACCCGACAGACGGTTCGACCCGGTGGGTCCTAGCTGTCAGGGAGGATAAGGAGGCATTTCCTTCCGTGTGAAGATATAGCTGGTGGGTACCAGCTGTCAGGGAGTATAAGGAGGCACTTCCTTTCGTGCAAAGATATAACTGGTGGGTCCCAACTGTCAGGGGGAAGAATCTTTTTTTCCCGTAATACGGACACACTTCCTTGTGTACGAAGATAGCTGGTGGGTCCCAGCTATCAGGGAGGATATGGAGGAACTTCCTTTCGTGCGAAGATATAGACGGTGGGCCCCAACTGTCAGGGGGAAGAATCATTTTTTGCCCGTAATATGGACACACTTCCTTGCGTACGAATATGTAGCTGGTGGGTCCCAACAGTCAGGGGGAAACTTTTTTTCGAGGCCCTTCCGGTAGGTCCCACTGTCAGGTGGAGGAATCATTATTTTGCGCGTAGGCACTTCCTTGTTGCGGTCGTGGACCCAGCTATCAGCCTCTCCACGTACAGTCCTCTTCCGATGGAAGGCGTTCCTTGACCACGTTGACCATGACGCACCGAGAGCACCAAGGCAGTGGACGATGGCAAGGCCAAGATTGGAATGATCTGGAGTCATGGAACAAGGGGCACTGGAGTCCCCGGCGGAGGGGAGTATGAGGGACTGGTTCGGCTGTCGGGTGAGGCTTCCTTCGCCGGAGAATAACAGAAGGTGTGGGTGAGTACAAGTATGACCTGGCCACCGTTGGGAGTAGAGTGGGGCGGCGAGGCCTGCGCGGCAGCACAACCGCCCACGGGAGGCAGATGCAGGCGCTCCAGCCGGCGATGGTTTTGGCGGCTGGAGCAAGAGCAACTAGATCAGAGATTGAAGAAGCAGGATCGTCGTTGGATGTCAATCCAACGAGTACAAATGTTAGAATAATTTGTTGACTCTTTTTTTAGACCATTAAATCGTTTTGTTCACTAAATGGACAACAACTTGCGCAGGCTTCGTCTAGTGGGCCAACAAAGTCAGCTTTGAATGCTGTGCCGGAATGCAGCCCATTTATTTAAGTTTTACAGCCCATTTCATTTTGTTTGCCAATACATCTATTTCCTGGGCTATGACTCAAAAAATAATCTATTTCCTGGGCTGGATAAAAATAATAATAATAGCCGATTTACTATTTATGATAATTGTTTCTCAAAAGAATACTATTTATGATAGTTTACAACACATTTGATTATTTATTCGAATACACCTATTTACTGAGCTGGGTCAAAAATAATATTGCGTACATGTAGCGCATTTATTATTTCTGATAATTTACAAGCCATTTGATTTTAGTAGAAATGGACCCATTTTCTGGGATGGGTGAAAAAACAATGATGGTGTGGACTGAGCATTTCGTATAAAAATAATATTGAGATATGAATATTATTAAAAAATTAAGTTGGGCTAGGTAATCTTATTATATAAAAAATGAACTAGGATGTGCATTTTATTAAAATAAAGATAGGCTAGGCTGCACTTATTTTTGGATATTGTGTATAACTGTCAGCCCAGTTGCATTGCTGATGTTCAAACAAAAGGCCTGTGTAGTATAGTACAACTTTACATGGCTACTCAGACCACATTCAGCGACGCTGGAAAGGCCCAAACAAGGCTTTTGTACAACTTTTTGAAGTCACTGAGGTCAGTTAATAACTTAAGGAAAAAGTTAGAGTACAGTGGAACCTAATTAAAAGCTATCACGAGCGAAGAAATAATTCAACGGGTCCCACTACTGTGTGTGCGTGTGTGTATTTGTGTGTGTGTGTGAGAGAGAGAGAGAGATAGACCCATTGGTCGATGCTCGTAAATACATCTTTCAGCCATATGCATTAATTGTTGATGCTCAGTATAAACTTATATAGTTGACACAATCATATAGGACATCATAGCACACTGAACTTGCATACCAAAATTTCACGCAGGTGGCACAATCAGAGTGGAAGCAGTGGATCGCTACGGGTAGGGCTATGTTGAAACCAACGAACTCGTACATAACGGTTCATCGTCTTTATCAATGACAGGGAAATATCTTGAATGCTGACAACACAATAAGTTCTGCTAGCACGTTAAGTTGACGTACAACCCTTTCTAAAAAAAACTTCAGGTACAAATATAGAACAGGTCACAATCAAATGTACTGGCATATCAGTGCTTCACACTGATAGCTCAGATTTAACTAGTATCCGACAAGATTCAGTTGTTACCTCAAATTAGAGCACATCTAGGAAGCCAACCATGCCTCTTCTCCCAAAGAAGCAGTGGCCTCCGCCGCGCGATGGAGTAGGCCCTGTGTCATCCATCGTTCCGGGCAACACGGGGAAAGTCTGACGTTGACTCTTGTAATGGACGTCGTCGACGGACCCTGGCACTAGCGGCGGCGGCAGGACTTCCATTGATGGATTGACCACTTCTTCGACATGCACGAACACTCGATACAGGTACATCCCTAACGTGGTTTGCGATGGCCTTGGTGGCGACGAATAGTACAACCCTGGTTCCTGCACCGGTATCTCAACACCAATCACCTTCGGTATGGTGGACGGATTCTTCATCCATGCCATAACCGTCAGAGCCCAGCTGTCTGGAGGAACAAACATACTTATGAGCTCACCTCCAGGGTCGTTGATAAGCTCATTCATGGACTCGCTGTTCCAAGCACATCGAGGCATGCCATGGAAGGTAAGCTTTGTTAAAAACTCAAGCTCAGAGGGCACCGAGCCCCACCCTGGGTGCCGCTGATCAAAGCTTATCAGTGTGCCATCGCAGAACAAACGCCAGGAATATTCAAACACACGACTGCAGTTGAAAGTTGTCCGGAACCTGACGAAGAAATCTGCCGGTGGCGGACAGACTTCGAAGAGCAAGTCACTTATTTGGATGCCGTGCGCAATGCCAAGAGCTTTGACAAGGTCTACCAGCAAGACAGGAGGCTGGTCGCCATTGATGGTTACCATCAGCACTTTGCCGGCAAACTGGTCGTCATCGCTGCCATGCCACCGTTGAGCGACAGCACACAGCGCCCGAAGGCAGGACAGACCTCAGGATCTCCGGCTCGGAGATCCGTGTTGACCGGTGACATGATAGTGCGCTTGAGTACAGGGAGTACAAGAGGGGGATTTGGGGGATCTGGAGCAGGAATCAAGATTCCAGAGGCGGGGGAGGGGCGGGAGATTATGGATGAAAAGGTAGCATGAATTTTGAACATGCGCCAATATGCTCTCGGCGCGCAAGCGCACGAAAACATTGGTGGTGCCCACATGTCAGCCTAAGAGTCCTTATTCTTTATGTTTTTGAGAGCCCGACCTTTTTTTGAGGATCTTTTGAGAGCCCGGTCTGAGAGTCATAATTGACCTGTTTGGCATTGCGTTACTACTCGGCCCATATTCAATGACACCTCGCTGGCCCAAACAAGTGTACATCATCGAAAAGACACCAAGCTCAAATTATAACTTGAAAAAAGGAGATATGCTCTAAATACTAGAGAATGGTGATGCCCTCATTTAGCCCACCAGCAGTTTGAGACAATAAACAATTCAAAACAATGATATATACAACATTCAAACACTGACTAGTGACTACTACTGACATAAACAACAAGACATGATAGTTCATAAGAAGTCTTGCTACACCACCAAAACACACCCATCTGCAGCACTCAGACTCTCGTGATCCAAACGAGAATGACATTCTAAATAGAGGTAACCATTACATAGTAAGAGTGACATAGACGAGGATGACCAAATGACAAGGAATATGCATAACAAAAGAGAGAACTAGCCATCTAGAACAAGCAGCAAAGACAACAAGTCATTCGAAGAGGGATGATCCAACACCATCATAATTTGCAGTCCCGCTTCAGCCACTAGTGATCCAGAGACACCAGCACTCCACCCTTTCAACGCAACAGCCCAATTACCTATCAACCTGAAGGCTTGAACCACATCACTGCCTGTCGGATTTGAGACATCCAAGGATCAAAGTTAATCCAAATGCCTGTGTCATTCTCACCTTCTTTTGGCCACAGGTTGTATCATTGACAATCAGGGGAGTTTTCTCCCGAACTCCTAGGGTTCGCCGTGTAGACATAGTTTTCCATAGCAAACAGAGCCCCTCTGCCATCAAGATCCTTGCCAACGGTGATCTCCTGGTTAATCAGATAATTGAGTCCAAGAAACGGAGAGTGCGAACCAAGGCCGTTTACCCGCCTCCAAGTCAAAAATCCCGAAGGCCCCAACAAGCTAGTATCCTGCTCATAGACGTACCAGCCACTGTCCGGATACTCATGTATTTCATGGTTCTTGTACATAGTGGGGTTTTTGAAATATAACTTTTCCGGCTCATCTGTGTGAATGATCATCAGTCTTTTGCCGTCATCTAATCGAGCGAGGAACCAATTGTGCTTCCTGTTTTTGGAGAAGGTGGTGTGATTACAAAGGGCAATAACTGTGGGGACACTGCATCATATAAAAAAGGACAAACATTGTTAATGTAAGATCAACATTGTTCAGAGTATGAGTAGGATAATGCAAGAAACAACATTCATATGTCCCTGTTGTAACTGAGAGGAAAATACAGTGAAATGTATACTGGGTTAAAAAATATAGAAGTGCCATGCATGGTTATACTCATGTTATCTTGCAATCGATTCTTCACAGGAAACTACCATGTCATGCATGTTATGTAATCATGTTCTGTCCTCACAAACAAATTCTTCAAGGAAACTAACAGACCATGCATTGTAATATACTCATGTTCTGTGGGAAATTTTTGTGAGGATATTATTCTAGCCATTGATTGCTGAAGGGCGAATATAGGTATGTACACATGGTAAGCATTACAGGATTTCACTACTTCCAAATATAGAATTTCTCCATATGCACATTTACTTCCCTGATGTATGGTTAGATCAAATCAATACTGTGATGCATGTTTCTACATCACGAAAATGAGGAAACTAACATGGCTATTGATACACACTCATATTTAGTACTATATATATTACTACTCAAATTCAAGGGTACAAACATATTCAAGGAGAATAAATTAAGGAGAATATCCATATGTTCCTAACCATTTGATTATTCAACGGTACAAATTGGCTGTAATGACATGGTCACAATCGCATGAATTAACTCATTCCAAATATACCTAATTTACGACGTCTCTAATACATTGCCATAGTTCTACTCAAATTCTGCTCAAACATGGATATGCCAATCATCACAAAAAGTTCAAACAGTGTCATGGCATTATCATTAACATCAAACGAAAACAACTTACACACGCCGTCCAGCAATACGTGGTGCATCTGCTCTGTCGATCACGTAGATGATGCCATTGTGTTCAATAGCATCACAGAATTGTGTATTAGCTTTGCCGATCCACTACGAGCTGAGTTGTCTCCAGCTAAAGAAGGAACCAACGTAAAGATAGGCGAGTCTGCGGTCAAACAAGTCAATTAGCTTGAAGTCTGCATAATCCGCATGTCGTGTGGGCACTTGGCAGATTACAATCTTCTGCAAAACAAGGTCCATCCAACTGACGTGGTAATCTAGATAACTTGGACCGCGACGGTAAAACCCTATATAATCCAACGGAGGAAGGATAATCTCATGGGAGGTCTGGAAGTTCACGAGCACCAACTTTCTCCCGTCTTCTCTGACGGTATCCATCCAGTGGGAGTTCATGCCAACCTAGTACATACCTGCCAAGAAGTTTCGGGCGATTGTGATCGGATCGAAGTCGAGGGAAATGATGTACGGCGACCCACTACATACCTGCAAAGAAGTTTCGGCTAATGGAGATCGGACTGAAGTCGAGGGGCATCATGTACGCCTCTGTGTCATGGTGAGCCAATCTCGCAAGACCAGATAGCAACAAACAGGGTGTCTTGAGGCTTAGGCCTCGCTTCGATGATGGCCATGTGCATGTCCCTCAAGCATGTAGCCAGTGACACGACTCTCAACATATCCGTACACGAACAACAGAGGTCAAGGATGTCACTGGGGAGATTGCTCCAATCTCGGCTCATATGGATGATGCGTGGTTCACGTTCGGCCATGGTGGAGTTTGGAAGGTGGGGTTTTGGGGGGCTTGATTTACAGGGGAAAAGGTTGTCGGTGCTGGAGCGGCTAGCGAGGGAATAGTGGTACTGGGGGAGGCGAGCAAGGCGAGGGTACGCAGGGGCATAGTGAGATGGAGATGGAGATGGAGTGGTGTTAGGGGAGAGGGAGACAAGGCAAGGCATGCTAATGTGCTTACAACAGCGATGACAGACTGCACATTGCATAAGGTGAGGCTGACTTTGGTAACCTGAACACGCCGCCTGGACTAGTGTCAGGCGCAGGGTGTTGTCACTTCATTGTGAGGACCGGATGAATAGTATTTTGACCATAAAGTGTACCACAGTTGTACTACTACTACTACTACTACTAGTAGTAGTAGGAACATGAGTACTCCAATATTGTATAGCGGAAATAGGTCCCCGTGCTAGCATGCCTCTGCGTTCACTTCATCCTCCAGGTATCATCCATATTGCGAGCATAACCAAATTCTCGTGCATGCAGAAGCACGAAGAAGGACTTTTTCTTTTTTGAGGATAACCGCGTATTCCTTAACCAGAGAATGTTGTGTCTCCCACGCACGCGCCAATATCCATCCAAACCAGCTACGACACATTTTTTATCTGTTTCCATAGGTCCCACCTATTAGGAAAGGTGCAAAAATAAAAAAGGAATGATAAAATGTCTTGCCATGGTGATTCGAAAGAGTGACTCAACTAGCCAGTGGCACATGTAGCGCTAGAAGGATGGGCACGTACACGGACAGGTACCACTCCTTAGTCTACTCGCATAGCCTTTTCGTGTAGTCTACCTAGCTGTCTAATCAACTGTTTGCAGGCCACTTCTCCCATTTACTTCTCCATCGGGAACCGATTTTCCTCGGCTTCTTCACCTCTCCTTCATCTTCATTTGCATCCAAACCCCACTACATTCACATTGTTCTAACCTCTTCACATACTCCTAGAGTAATTCTGAAGCCCCTTTAAATAATAATCTACTTCAGTTAGACTAGCCATCTAATACTAATTCTCCAAACCATAGCCCTCCATTCTAGCGGTTCCAAATGGCGAAAGAGATCCAACTACAAGTTTTTAGTGTCCAACATGTCCTCATCGAAGGCTCGTTGAGCATAGTTGCCACCATCACTGACCACGCAAGGATTGTTCGGAAGTGGATCAACAATGTATCCAACTCCCTCGAAAAGGTAGAGATGAAGGTCATCGGTCTCGACGCAGAGTGCATGGAGCGTGCCACTTGGAAGATCCAACGTGCCGTTATCCTTCAGCTATGCCTCGAAGATGATGTGTTGGGGTACCACATCATACACGCGCCTGCCATACTAGGTGAGCTCCACGATCTCTTGTCTCAGGTGGATATATACTTATGTGGGGCAGCCATCAAAGGGGACAAACAGAAGCTGGCGCCGTACAACCTTGATTTGAAAAGCATAGCTAACCTACAAACCAGAATCAAAATTCCTGTAGAAGATTGTGATAAACAGACAACATCCCTATTCGACGTAGCAAATTTTGTGCTCGGTACAAATCTTTAGAAGGGTGATGAGACGCTGGCATTAAGGTCATCTGGATGGGAGAATTATTTTGACGTACAAGCGGATAAAATATGCTGCCCTCGATGCCCGTGTGAGTTTCAAAATAACTGCAAGGTCCAAAGAGCTTGTTGCGAAGTCGTCTTCCATAGAAAATGAGAAGAAGAAGAAGAAGAAGAAGAAGAAGAAGAAGCTGCACGAGTAGCAGGGCATTATGGATGGATGAACTATTTCCTCTCTTATAAAAAATATTTCCTCTCTGTGTATATTGATATAGATTAACTATTTGGATTGTGTGCATGTCTTTGGAACAAGTAGAGTAGCAGCATAGGTCTGCTTGACTATAATAATTTTTTTATCCGCCTAGGCTTTCTCTACGACTCCTTCCAATGATCGGTATGCAATGCATGTGTCAGTAGACATGACAACTTGTCCATGGAAGTTGAACTACGTCGACCTTTACATTTCATACACTGCCACTCGCGATTCCCACGACACCGCTCCAACCCACGACATGCACCACGTCCCCCGACATGCGCGGCCGCACCGCCCCTCTACCTTTGTGTGCATGACATGTGGGCCAGCTGAAATGCAGCGAGCATCAAGGTTCCACAGCCACACATGATTCCCAGGACGCCGCTCGAACCCATGACACCACACGTCCCCCGACCTACGGCTCACCCCTCTTGGCCCCACCGCCCCTCTGCCTTCGGGAGCATGACATGTGGAGCAGCCACCTATCGGGTCCACGAAAGCCTAGTCCCATGGTCCCTGAGAGGGAAATGTAACTCCTGCGCCAGGCTTTGTGGTGCTACCGCTGCACGAACTCGTGCCAAACTCGAGATTTGTTTCTTACTAGCAAAATGCCCGTGCGTTGCATGGAACATCAAGATGCATTTGTATGAGTAGTTTATCTTGTGGGAGAAAAGGATGAACGAGGGAAGGCCTTATTTGAAAATGTGGAGAGGGGTGTGGGTATCTTTTTGAAAAATTGTCATGGTTTCCTTCCATGGACATCTACGCCTCATAACACCCCGACGTCCAACTATGGCACCCTCTCCACGGCAGGCCACCACCGGCCGGTTCAACTCAAACGAGTGAGTCGCGAACGCCGCCGCGACAATGGCCAGCTGGGCATCTCGAACCACACTGATGCCGCTTCTCCATAGCCGACCTACACTGGCACGTGGCCGCACGCCTTTCAGCCACGCGTCAACATATGACAGCAGGAACACCTCCAGGCTCGGGCTTCATAGAGTACACCATGTTCGCAAACCAGTATCCTTTGAGCAGGTTCCTCCCGCCCACGAGCACACGCCTAGACGTATCTAGCATTCCACCCTCATCGCTGAGTGGTACATCCTCGGGACGTTGCAAGCGGTCGGAATCTCGAGCCCAAGTCGAAGCTATGTGCCCCGGGTAGTTCACTGGCTCCCGCCCAAGCTCCCACCCGGCTATTGTTGCTGTCACAGCAATGATGATTGGGACAACACTCTGCCGCTCATCCGGAGCGCGAGCTACTAAACTTCATGGGACACATCACAATAGTCAAGCACCACGACATGCATTGGCCGGGCAGAGGCTTTTCTTGGCCACAAGCTCCATGGTCTCATCCAAGATCGGTGTGGTACTGCAGTCGAACATGCGGGTAAAATACTACAGGAGCAACTGCATGTGCATGGCCCAGACGCCGATGTTGGCGTGGAGGAGGTGGTACTCGCTGGCACCGCAACGTGCTACATGGCTTAGGCAGGCACCTGTTGCGACGCTCCGGCGTTCGCACCACCGTTGTCAACGCAGCTGATGATCCGGAGGAGGACGAGCAGGAAAGAACAGGGTCTTGCATGCGTGTGCAGATTCATGCAGGAAATTATTTCCTGGAAATACGGCCTTTGTTTACCTTTCTTTGAGGCTAGAGATGACCCACGCGAGGAAATCTATTATAACCGTTGGATGAAAATTAGTGGTGCGGGAGTACGAACTGGAGCATGGGAGGGGAGCAGGCAAGCCTCGTCCACCGACCTGCGCCTCACCCCTCTCGGTCCCACCACCGCTCAGCTTTCATGAGAATGGCATGTGGGCAGCCGCATTTAAGGTCCACATGTCATTGACTCATAGGCCGGTGCACTAAGCCACTGAAGCTCGGTCCCGTGGGCCCCGGGAGGGGGAAATGTCACTCCCGCGCCAGGCCTTGTGGTGCTCCCGCGGTACAAACTCATGACAAACCCGGAATTTGTCTCTTACTACTACCAATGTGCCGGCCCGTGCGTTGCAATGGATCCAAAGTATCTATTTAGTGGAGTGCACTCTAAACACATTATTTATTTATTTTTCTGTAGTCTTTCCTAGCCATGCAACCAAGCCACATAAGCTTCATGGGTGCCCTCCACATCATATTATTCATACTACGTTGACTGAAAAAAAAGATAAATCACCCTAAACGAGATCTTCCCATTTTTGTTCCTACGATGCTGTGTCGTGCATGTACCTAGTTGTATAGTGGTAGTACTAGTTGTAGTACAAACTTCGTACTAGTAGGAGTACTAGTACGGAGTGCTCCTACTCTTTTTTTGCAGGGAAGGAGTGCTCCTACTCAATCAATGAGCACCATCTGACACCAAATTTCTTGGCTTACATGCTACAGCTAGATCTTCCTCTCGTTGCTGTTTTCCAACGCGGCGGGCGGGGTGCGGTTTGCTGATAGTCGGTTTGCTCAACCGCGGTCCCACATGAAAGTGAAAATGCTAGGTAACACGCCTTCCCTAGCTATGTGGCGAGCCGGACGGGCCATGGAGTACTCCCGATTCCCGGGCGTGTGGGGTGCGACGCGAACGCGGCAGGCCTTTTTCTTTTACTAGCAATGTGCCCGTGCATTGCGACAGATCCAAAGTAGAATAGTACTTGTTCACAAACTTGAAAGAAAACACTCTTTTATAGGAGTAGAGAAACATGTATAAATTGTACCATTTGGTTCTGCTCCTTGGCACGATCGATAGATAGAAATAACGATTTGAAACGCTAGGTCGAGGCTTTTTCCGCCAGATAAGCAGGGTAGTAGCTTGGTTGGCGCAACGTCGGTTTGGTCACATGTGGTTCGACATGTTGTAGTGTTTCTAGCAAGATGCCCGTGCGTTGCATGAAGTTGATGGAAAAGGTAAGCACAACTTATAAATTGACAGATGGAGTACTAGTTACAGTGACACATATAATTGCCTCCAAATGTGAGCAAAGGGATCGCACATGTCTATATTGGCTGGAACGAGAATACAATAGCGCAATAAAAATTAAGGCCACGATGATGCAATCACAATGGTGGTTAGAGGAGGCAAGAAGAAAGATGCATCCATCACCGTATGACCTCCTCCTCCTCGACTCAGTGCGTCGGGCCACCGACCGGCGGCTTAGCAGCTGCGGCCTTTGTGGCGAGGTCAAGGTGCTTCTCAGCAAAGGCATCCAATGCTTCCAGCCGGTTGAGGAAGGCCAACGTAGTAGCGTCCTCACCAGCCTTGTAGATACCTATGTACACGACTTCCTCGTACACGTGGATGTGTAGGTCGACAAATTCTTGCAGGGCGAGGCGCCTTGTGGTGAGCGTGACCTCTAGGTGGACATCTTTCGTTGCGTCGGCGGGTAGTCGCAAGGCCACTAGTGCTTGAAAGAGGTTCGATCATGGAGGCTGATTAGGGTGGCAGGCAATGAGGAGCCTATGCGCGCGGGCTGGAGGAGTACGGTGATGTCCTCTGCGAGCTTCTTGACGACGGTGAACTTGTTGATGGTGGCAATAATCATCTGGTCTAACTGAGAGTCGTAACTAGCATCGATGATGGCTTTCCACCAACCGGTTGCCAACACCGTCTTCTGGAGATGATCCTCGGCGCCATGACGCAGGACGGCGTCGTGGACCATCTGGCACTGCTGTCCGCTCGTGCGCATCGCGGCCATGGGTCTGGAGTGAGCACTTTTGCGCTTAGTGTAGGTGCTTAGGTGTGCACGATGTGGTAGATGCATTGGAATAGAGGGGCGCCTTTATATGAGTGCAAACTGCGTTGCATTCACATTGTGCTGCCTCTTTTCCCGGTCCTCCTCCCATTACTTCCCTCATGCATTCACGATGCTAATTGAAGGAGGATGCACCATTGGCCGTTCAATATTTCAGGAACCGCTACCCTCTCCCTTGTCAGCATTAAAGATGTATTGGGAACTGTGCCTCCCGCTGTCACATCGAATAGTACTGCGCCGCCCACTGCATGGCTGGCTGAACACACCTCCTCGCCTCCATCAAACGCCCCCGTTAAACCCGCATGCAAACCAAGAAACCTACTCCGGCCACACGTCCGTTCATGAGCAGGCCAGAATTAAACTGAATGCCGTCCGAGCTCCTCCCGCCCGCTCTCAGTTTAAACGAGGCCAGACACCGGCCAAGCTCCTTACGTCCGCCCTCTATTTAAACGAGGCCAGCCAGACAGCGGGCAAGAATCGCACCCCTCTGCCGCTCCCCCATCTCCTCATTCACCATTTTCTCCACTCTTCCGATGGCTTCCAAGGAGCCATTCTCCAGCAAACTACCCGGCTGGCTAGCCCCCCTCCGGATACGAGCGAGGCCGCTCGGTGCTTCACCAACCTCACTTGGGCCGACGGAGCCAGTTGTCACCCCAAGTCGACGCGTGGTTCAGCTCGATGAGGAGTGGCGAGTTGCTCCACGCAGAACGGCAGCGAGCACGGCGGAACGGGCGTGGTCACTGTCGTGTCCTACTGCGCCACTAGTGTATGCGGTGGGCGCGCCTCCCATGTCTGTGGGCGCACCTCCAGTGCCTGCGGCAGCGCCATGTAAGCAGAGATAGAAGTCGGGTGCATGGAGAGCGACGAGTCGGTTGCCAGATTCTCTGTGTCCGCCGCCATCATCGAGGAGAAGTAGAACACGGCAGGCCGCCACCACTTGGGTCCCATGAAGGCCACTGCCGAGGCGATGACTGCATATATAGGTGGTTTTTTTGCTGCTGCTTCTCTTTCGAGGACCTTCGTCGACCCCGCAAGTGTCTACCAGACATGAGGAAGACAAAGGGATCAGCAAGCGGCCATTTAGATTAGGTATTAATTATACCACGAGAGCCGAATTAGCACCGCTTAGTCATGTAAATGCAATGAAATCCGTCATGTTTATATGAAGATCCGGCTCTTTTATATGAAATCCTTCATGCTTATATGAAATCAGTCCGTGTTTGCACGAATTTCCTCTAATTGGTTAGAGTTGTGAAAATGTATGCCGCTGGCGTTGGATGCCGTCCTCCACGGAAGGAAGCGGGAGGAAATTTGTCGGCTACTGCTACGTCTTGAGCTTGCGTTGGTTTTCCTTGAAGAGGAAAGGGTCATGCAGCAATAGTAGCATAAGTATTTCCCTCAGTTTTTGAGAACCAAGGTATCAATCCAGTAGGAGGCTCCTCAAAAGTCCCACGCACCTACACAAACAAACAAAGAACTCGCAACCAACGCAATAAAGGGGTTGTCAATCCCGTCACAGCCACTTGCGGAAGTGAGATCTGATAGAGATAGTATGATAAGATAAATATATTTTTGGTATTTTATAATATAGATTGGAAAAGTAAAGATGCAAATAAAAGTAGATTGAAAGCTTATATGATAAAAGATAGACCCGGGGGCCATAGGTTTCATTAGTGGCTTCTCTCAAGATAGCATAAGTATTACGGTGGGTGAACAAATTACTGTCGAGCAATTGATAGAAAAGCGAATAATTATGAGATTATCTAGGCATGATCATGTATAAGGCATCACGTCCGTGGCAAGTAGACTGACTCCTGCCTGCATCTACTACTATTACTCCACACATCGACCGCTATCCAGCATGCATCTAGAGTATTAAGTTCATAAGAACGGAGTAACGCATTAAGAAAGATGACATGATGTAGAGGGATAAACTCATGCAATATGATATAAACCCCATCTTTTTATCCTTGATGACAACAATACAGTACGTGCCTTGCTGCCCCTGCTGTCACTGGGAAAGGACACCACAAGATTCAACCCAAAGCTAAGCACTTCTCCCATTGCAAGAAAGATCAATCTAGTAGGCCAAACCAAACTGATAATTCGAAGAGACTTGCAAAGATAACTCAATCATACAAAAAAGAATTCAAAGGAGATTCAAATATTTCTCATAGATAAACTTGATCATAAACCCACAATTCATCGGATCTCGACAAACACACCGCAAAAAGAGTACATCGAATAGATCTCCAAGAAGATCAAGGAGAACATGGTATTGAGATCCAAAAAGAGAGAAGAAGCCATCTAGCTAATAACTATGGACCCGAAGGTTTGTGGTAAACTACTCACAACTCATCGGAGGGGCTATGGTGTTGATGTAGAAGCCCTCCGTGGTCGATTCCCCTCTGGCGAAGCGCCGACGAAGGCTCCAAGATGGGATCTCGCGGATACAGAAGGTTATGGCGGTGGAAATAGTTTTTCGTTGGCTCCCTGGATGTTTTCGGGGTACATGGGTATATATAGGAGGAAGAAGTAGGTCGGTGGCCGCCCGAGGGGCCCACGAGATAGGGGGGCGTGCCCTGTAGGGGTGGGCGCGCCCTCCACCCTCGTGGCCGCCTCGGCTGCTTCTTGGCTTGCACTCCAAGTCCTCTGGATCACGTTTGTTCCAAAAATCACGGTCCCGAAGGTTTCATTCCGTTTGGACTCCATTTGATATTCCTTTTCTTCGAAATATTGAAATAGGCAAAAAAACAACAATACGGGCTAGGCCTCCGGTTAGTAGGTTAGTCCCAGAAATGATATAAATGTGTAAAGTAAAGCCCATAAACATCCAAAACGGGTAATATAATAGCATGGAACAATAAAAAATTATAGATATGTTGGAGACGTATCAAGTATCCCCAAGCTTAATTCCTGCTCGTCCTTGAGTAGGTAACTGATAAAAACAGAATTTTTGATGTGGAATGCTACCTAGCATAATTCTCAATGTAATTTTCTTTATTGTGGCATGAATGTTCAGATCCAAATGATTCAAAATAAAAGTTCATATTGACATAAGAAATAGTAATACTTCAAGCATACTACTCAAAGCAATCATGTCTTCTCAAAATAACATGGCTAAAGAAAGTTCATCCCTACAAAATCATATAGTTAGGCTATGCTTAATTTTCATCACACAAAAATGCTCCCAAATTCTACACCCCCGATGACAAGCCAAGCAATTGTTTCGTACTTAAATAATCTCAAACTTTTTCAACTTTCATGCAATACATGAGCGTGAGCCATGGATGTAGCACCATGGGTGGAATAGAATATGATGATGGGGATTGTGTGGAGAAGACAAAAAAAGGAGAAAGTCTCACATTGACGAGGATAATCAACGGGCTATGGAGATGCCCATCAATTGAGGTCAACATGAGGAGTAGGGATTGCCATGCAACGGATGCACTAGAGCTATAAATGTATGAAAGCTCAACAAAAAAAAACTAAGTGGGGTGCATCCAACTTGCTTGCTCACGAAGACCTAGGGCATTTTGAGGAAGCCCATCGTAGGAATATACAAGCCAAGTTCTATAATGAAAAATTACCACTAGTATATGAAAGTGACAACATATGAGACTCTCTATATGAAGAACATGGTGCTACTTTGAAGCACAAGTGTGGAAAAGAGATAGTAACATTGCCCCCTTTTTCTTTATTTTCTTTAATTTTTTCTTTTTTTGGGCCTTTTTTTGGCCTTTCTTTTTTTTGGCCTTTTCTTTGGGGACAATGCTCTAATAATGATGATCATCACACTTTTATTGATTTACAACTCATGAATTACAACTCAAAACTAGAACAAGATATGACTCTATATGAATGCCTCCGGCGGTGTACCGGGATGGGCAATGAATCAAGAGTGACATGCATGAAAAATTATGCAAAGTGGCCTTGCCACAAATACGATGTCAACTACATGATCATGCAATGGCAATATGACAATAGTAATGCGTGTCATGATGATAAACAGAACGGTGGAAAGTTGCATGGCAATATATCTCGGAATGGCTATGGAAATGCCATAATAGGTAGGTTGGTGGCTGTTTTGAGGAATATATAAGGAGGTTTATGTGTGATAGAGCGTATCATATCACAGGGTTTGGATGCACCGGCGAAGTTTGCACCAACTCTCAAGGTGAGAAAGGGCAATGCACGGTACCGAAGAGGCTAGCAATGATGGAAAGGTAAGTGCGTATAATCCATGGACTCAACATTAGTCAAAACAACTCATATAATTATTGCAAAAATCTAGAAGTCATCAAAAACCAAGCACTACGCGCAAGCTCCTAGGGGGATAGATTGGTAGGAAAAGACCACCGCTCGTCCCCGACCGCCACTCATAAGGATGCACAATCTAAGAACACCTCATGTTTCAAATTTGTTACACAACTTTAACCATACGTGCATGCTACGGGACTTGCTAACTTCAACACAAGCATTCTTTAAATTCATAATCACCCAACTAGCATGACTTTGATATCACTACCTCCATATCTCAAAACAATTATCAAGTATCATATTGATCATAGCATCCAATTCACTTCCTATGATAGTTTTTATTATACCCAACTTGGATGCCTACTATTCTAGGACCAATTTTATAACCATAGAAAATACCATGCTGTTCTAAGAGACTCTCAAAATAATATAAGTGAAGCATGACAGACTAGCAATTTCTACAAAATTAAGCCACCGCCGTGCTCTAAGTGATATAAGTGAAGCACTAGAGCAAAAACTATCTAGCTCAAAAGATATAAGTGAAGCACATAGAGTATTCTAATAAATTTCAATCAAGTGGGATTCTCCCAAAAGGTGTGTACAGCAAGGATGATTGTGGAAAACTAAAAAGCAAATACTAATATCATACAAGACGCTCCAAGCAAAACACATATCATGTGGCGAATAAAAATATAGCTCCAAGTAAAGTTACCGATAACGAAGACGAAAGAGGGGATGCCTTCCGGGGCATCCCCAAGCTTAGGCTTTTGGCTATTCTTGAATATCTTGGGGTGCCATGGGCATCCCCAAGCTTAGGCTCTTGCCACTCCTTATTCCATAGTCCATCAAATCTTTACCCAAAACTTGGAAACTTCACAACACAAAACTCAACAGGAAATCTCATAAGCTCCGTTAGTGAAAGAAAGCAAAACCACCACATAAGGTACTGTAGTGAACTCATTCTTTATTTATATTGGTGTTAAACCTACTGTATTTCAAGTTCTCTATGGTTCATACCACTTAATACTAGCCATAGATGCATCAAAATAAGCAAACAACACACGTAAAACAGAATCTGTCAAAAGCAGAACAGTCTGTAGAAATCTGTAACTAACGCAAACTTCTGGAACTCTAAAAATCCTACCAAAATAGTAAGTCCTGGGAATTTCTCTATTGATCTACAGCAAAAAGAATCAACGCAAAATCACGTTTCCGTGATTTAAGAAAACTAATTTAGTGCGCATAAAGTTTCTGTTTTTCAGCAAAATCAAATTAACTATCACCATAAGTTATCCTATAGGTTCTACTTGGCACAAACACTAATTAAAACATAAAAACACATCTAAACAGAAGGTAGATGCAAAATTTATTACTAAACAGAAACAAAAACAAAAAAACACAAATAAAATTGGGTTGCCTCCCAACTAGCGCTATCGTTTAACGCCCCTAGCTAGGCATAAAAGCGAGGATAGATCTAAGTAGTGCCATAATAATAAGATAGATCTTGAAAACTCATTTCATATTCTCTATGTTCAGCAGCAAGTTTTCTTTGAGGCAAGCAAAACTAATCAAAAGGGCTAAATTTGATGGGACAAAACTCCCCAAGATCAATCACAGGAGGAATTGGTTCCTCCTTTGGCCCTTCATATTGCACAACTAATTCATCATTATAAGCATTCTTTTGGCAGAATTTCGTGAGCCTATACTCAAGAGAGTATCCTAGCTCATTATTTCGAAGAGCAAAATCATTATTAAGTTCGGAAATTCTATCAACTAGGACATTGGTAGGAACCTTTTTTCTAAGGTTTTCATTGAAAGCAACATAGTCCAAAGATTGAAAACGCCTAATTTCCTCTTGATCGAAGAGGATCGCCTCTATGGGAGGACGACCGGCGTCCACCCTATAGTGCGCAAAGATTTCTTTGGCCTCTCTTATTATAAATCTAAACTCATGAGCCAAAAAGATAGTAACAGCACGCTTAACAGAAGAATGCTCAATATTAGAAAATTCCAGGAAAATTCTTTGTATGCAAGGATGCATATGCATAAATTGTCTTTCAAGCTCAACTACAAGCATAGCGATAGCATCCGCAAGACTACTAGTTCTATGAAGAATAGAACCACCCATAGAAGGTAAAGCACCGGCACAAGTAAAGAAATCTTGAATAACACCTTTTCCAATAATGTTACCACTACCGATTCGAAACTTTTTAGTATGCAAGATAGGGGGTTCTTCAGCAGGAGCATCAAAATTTTCCATATTATCATTATTGTCCATATCGATGATAATCTCCCCAATTTCAGACATAACGGCAAACACAAGCGAAGAAGAACAGGAGATTGGGAAAGAGAGGGCAAATAAAACGGCAAGGTTGAAGTGGGGGAGAGAAAAACTAGAGGCAAATGGCAAATAATGTAAATGTGAGGGAGATGAGTTTGTGATGGATACTTGGTATGTCTTGACTTGAGCGAAGACCATACCTCCCCGGCAACGGCGCCAGAAATCCTTCTTGCTACGTCTTGAGCTTGCATTGGTTTTCCTTGAAGAGGAAATGGAGATGCAACAATAGTAGCATAAGTATTTCCCTCAGTTTTTGAGAACCAAGATATCAATCCAGTAGGAGGCTCCTCAAAAGTCCCACGCACCTACACAAACAATCAAAGAACTCACAACCAATGCAATAAAGGGGTTGTCAATCCCTTCACGGCCACTTGCGAAAGTGAGATCTGATAGAGATAGTATGATAAGATAAATATATTTTTGGTATTTTATAATATAGATTGGAAAAGTAAAGATGCAAATAAAAGTAGATTGAAAGCTTATATGATAAAAGATAGACCCGGGGGCCATAGGTTTCACTAGTGGCTTCTCTCAAGATAGCATAAGTATTACGGTGGGTGAACAAATTACTGTCGAGCAATTGATAGAAAAGCGAATAATTATGAGATTATCTAGGCATGATCATGTATATAGGCATCACGTCCGCGACAAGTAGACCGACTCCTGCCTGCATCTACTACTATTACTCCACACATCGACCGCTATCCAGCATGCATCTAGAGTATTAAGTTCATAAGAACAGAGTAACGCATTAAGAAAGATGACATGATGTAGAGGGATAAACTCATGCAATATGATATAAACCCCATCTTTTTATCCTCGATGGCAACAATACAATACGTGCCTTGCTGCCCCTGCTGTCACTGGGAAAGGACACTGCAAGATTGAACCCAAAGCTAAGCAGTTCTCCCATTGCAAGAAAGATCAATCTAGTAGGCCAAACCAAACTGATAATTCGAAGAGACTTGCAAAGATAACTCAATCATACATAAAAGAATTCAGAGGAGATTCAAATATTTCTCACAGATAAACTTGATCATAAACCCACAATTCATCGGATCTCGACAAACACACCGCAAAAAGAGTTACACCAAATAGATCTCCAAGAAGATCGAGGAGAACATGGTATTGAGATCCAAAAAGAGAGAAGAAGCCATCTAGCTAATAACTATGGACCCGAAGGTCTATCGTAAACTAGTCACAACTCATCGGAGGGGCTATGGTGTTGATGTAGAAGCCCTCCGTGGTCGATTCCCCCTCTGGCGGAGCAACGACGAAGGCTCCAAGATGGGATCTCGCGGATACAGAAGGTTACGGTGGTGGAAATAGTTTTTTGTTGGCTCCCTGGATGTTTTCAGGGTACGTGGGTATATATAGGAGGAAGAAGTAGGTCGGTGGCCGCCCGAGGGGCCCACGAGATAGTGGGGCGCACCCTGTAGGGCTGGGCACGCCCTCCACCCTCGTGGCCGCCTCGGCTGCTTCTTGGCTTGCACTCCAAGTCCTCTGGATCACGTTTGTTCAAAAAATCACACCCCCGAAGGTTTCATTCCGTTTGGACTCACTTCGATATTCCTTTTCTTCGAAATACTAAAATAGGCAAAAAAAGCAGCAATACGGGCTGGGCCTCTGGTTAGTAGGTTAGTCCCAAAAATGATATAAATGTGTAAAGTAAAGCCCATAAACATCCAAAACGGGTAATATAATAGCATGGAACAATAAAAAATTATAGATATGTTGGAGACGTATCAGCTGCCGTTGGAGATGCTCTTATGCTGGAAATAATAGAGTCACATCCAATCCATTTGAGTTAATTGCGTGTATGATTCTCCCTCAATAAAAACTTAATTGCATGTACAGTGTACATGACTTGCAGGGTGGCTACAACTTCATACAGATAGTTAAAAAGAAGCAAATCCATCCTTAATCTTGTATTCTAAGTACTCTGTGGGTTCCACTGTCAGTACAGTAGCGAAAGAAGTATATATTAAATAATAGTATATCTCTACTCTGTACTTCTCTCTCTACTCTTATAAAAACAGAGTTGGTGATGATGGTGTGCCTGCCATCCTGCAATATAGGCCGTCCAATTTATATCTGATGGATTGGAAGGAAACTATGGCAAATTTGCAAAAAGATACCCACACCCCTCTCCACATTTGCAAATAAGACCTTCCCTCGTTCATCCTTTTCTCCCACAAGATATCTCTACTCTTTTTTTCTTAAGATAAAATAGAGTTGGTGATGATGGTGTGCCTGCCATCCTGCAATATAGGTCGTCCGATTTATATCTGACGAATAGGAAGGAAACTATGGCAATTTTGCAAAAAGATACCCACACCCCTCTCCACATTTGCAAATAAGGCCTTCCCTCGTTCATCGTTTTCTCCCACAAGATAAACTACTCATACAAATGCATCTTGATGTTCTGTGCAACGCATGTGCATCTTGCTAGTAATATAAAAACTCTAAAGTTAAAGACAGAATTTTTCAGGTCATCGCGTTGTGTCGGCTCCTGGACTTGGGGGTATCTAGTCCTGCTTGCCTGCGGCCCACCGCGTGGCTCCATCGCCGGGATGGTATGGCCCAGCTTCAGCACCAACACCACAATACCCTCGCGAGGGGCCAAGCCTCGCGAGGCGGATGACATCAAGACCCCTGAAGGAGTGGCGTCCTCAGGAGGGCTCCTGAGGGGCGGAGAGTTCTATGTAGCCACCTCATGAGGCTCAGCTGGCGTGAGCCATGACGACCAAGGCCAGGCGGGCGCCAGGCGGGTGCAGAGCGCATGTTTCCTCTTTGGTGCAAGGGAGGCAAGCCACAGGCGTGTAGTCCCGAGGAATCAGCCAAAGGTTTCCATTCTGGTGCAACAAGACCAAGACCGCCAGGATGGCAGGACGGAGGTCATCTTCGAGCCCACTGCAGCGTCACGACCAGAGACTTTTCGCAGGCGAAGACTACTTTTTTCAGGATAGATTGTACTACTTGTACCCTTTCAAATCTCGCCGTTGTGGGATCCCTTCCCGCTCATATTTGGGAAGAGGACCAAGGCCACTATATATATAGGACTTAGCCACCACCATAGTGAGGGGGATCCATTCCGACCAGAGCACCATACCAGCTCAAGAACACCTCACCTCCTGAGGCTTGTTCATCCTTGTACTAGTTCGTCCATAGCCCCTCGAGGCAATCCACCACACCACACTGGATTAGGGTATTACACCACAACGGTGGCCCCGAACCAGTATAAATCTCTGTGCCTTTGTGTCTCTGTGAGCTCTGCGTGTTAGGCTAAGGAGGATCGCGAGTAGGCAGGCTGGGCAGGTTGAGATCTCTGCACGCACCCCAGAGTTCGAACTTCTTACGGGTTGCCAGATCCAGAAATCCGACATTTGGCGCGCCAGGTAGGGGTGCATCGGATCTCCTCTTCCATCGACCACTCTTCCTCCGCTCCACCGACGCCATGGCCGACGCCCTGAGAGCCCACGTCGAGCACTGGGTCGTCTAGACCTCCTCGGCAGCACCCACCAGCGAAGAAGACCTCCACTCTGCCCTGCTTGCGGTCTGCGTTCCGCCGGGGGCGACCGGCCGCGGGGGGCGCGGGGCGCAGCCTTCTCCTCTGGCACCACGCCGCAGCTGCATAGTCATGCAATCTGCAAAGTACGCTGCAGAACTGCTCCGCACTCGCGCAGGGAACAAGCAGACATGCGGGCAGCGGTCATCATGGCCCGTGAGCCCCTGCGGTGCAGGCTGCTTGAGAGAGGCCGCGGCGCCTTGCTGGAACAGGTCACTGAGTTGCTGGATGCGTCATGCAGGTGGGCGGCGCTGTTCTGCACCCTCCCCACGTCGCAGGCGATGGTGGGGGCGCACGCTCATCCCCGACACAACCGCGCACCCTCTCCTAGGGGCCACGAAGAGCCTCTCGACGCCGACCAGCCTCGTGGAGTAGCCCGCGCCACCCCGAACATGCCCCCTCGGCGTGGGCATGCTTCAGACGACACCACCAGGGGCCGTGCTAGAGTGTTGGCCCCTATCCAACAGGACCAAAGGATGGCAGAAGGGAGCGGGAGCATTAAGCGGCCAGGCGGCGCCCCTGGAGTGAACATCCCGGAAGCCTACATTCCCGTCGCGATGGATCCAAGGCATGCGCTAGGAGAGGGCCCCAGCCGATCCCCCACGCCAGGCTGGGCTGGACATACACGAGGCTGAGATCTCCTTCGAACCACCACCAACCCTGCCGACATCCCCAACAGCGGCAGCCTCTGGGTACAGTTAACACCGTAGGGACACGCTTACACTGACAATGGATCGCAGGTAAACCAAGATGCAGCGACCACCACGACCCTCAGGATGGCGGACCCTCCTCAAGAGCGCGGAGGACGTTGGGAGCAGCCTGGGGGAAGCCCAGCAACAGGGCCCTCCTCGCGCTGCGCGGAGCAGGATCCAGCCTGGAGGTAGGTTCCCCGCCGGGGAAGGCACTGGCGTGCCCTTCCCATCGGCAGGGGGCCTATGGTCACTGAGGACGCCTTTAGCATCCCCTTGCCCCCTTGGTCTTGTCCTGCTTTCCGGTCTCCCCAACGGTGGTCAAGGGTGGTGCACGGCGGGGTCCTCGTCGGGCGACATGAAGCAAGGCTCCGGCCTGTGAAGGTCTCCGCTCATGACACTCTCATGTAATAATGAGTGGGCCTGTACACGCCCCGGAGTCTCCCGAGTGCCGCCCTGGGGCCTCATGGGGGCTCCCACCCACGTCCTAGTGGAAGCACCATGCTCCACGCTGGCCGTCGACACTGTCCCCAATGACTATGTCCAGCCAGTGGAAGCACTTAGCTCCGCGCTGGTGAGAAGACCGAAGACTGAAGATTGAAGACCAGCTAGGCGCCGGACGCGGCCGCCTACTTTTTGCCTCCCTATTTGTACTTGCTTGCCAACTTTTTGAAGTAGTTTGTTTTCTGTGCATTTATAAAACGGGGGGAGTTCTCTTTTCTCGTTCGTGTCGCTCTCTTGCCTTCAGTTCTTGCATTCTTTTCTTGGAGCTCATGACCGCTACCCTGCCCTCTAGCACCTCGTGAGCGGGGGCTGGGTACGGTGTATGCGCTGATGCTGATCGCTCCCCTCGGGGGCTCGAAGGTGCGGCCGCTCCACACGCCCACCTTGCCACAGTCTGGCAGTTGGCTCCTCATGAGGCACTCCACGGCAGGCCAGCAGGCCCCTCGAGAGGCACATGGACTCGCGAGCCTGCAGCAGGCTCGCCTCAGGAGAAGGGGCCCGACCGCGACGCCAGGCCCCACGCAAGACCTGTGAAACCCAAGATAAGTCATAAACAATTACCTTGCTCAGTGGCTCACGGCCCTGCGGGGTCCCGCCCCAGATGGCACTTCAAAAGCATTTAGCAATCTCACACATCATAAGGGGCACCCCCTTTTCAAAATGCTCTCACAAGAATCTATTTGAGTTGTCGTTATAACAGGTTAAAGCAAAAGAAACATGGGCCTAGCTGGACACGCCTTCTTCCTTGCTCCCATCCTTGCTGCTTGTGCTGAAGCTGCCGTCCTCCTCGTCATCACCACCAGCGCCAGCTCCTTTGGCCGCAAGCACAACCGTGTCTTCTTCAGGAGTCAGCTCCTTCACTAGAGCATCCACATGACCATCCATCCACTTGGCAAGCTTGTCTTAGGTGGACACAGGCACGGGGGCTAGCATGGTATTGAAATCGAAGTGGGAGTCAAGGTTCAGGAGATTGCTGAAGATGCACGAGAGCGCGCGCCCAAGGAGGCCCCGGCTCCTCTCCTCAATGAGCTGGCGGGCTTTTGCGGCCTGATCCTCCAGGCGGGTCACGATATCAGTAAAGAAGCGGAGATGGCTGGCATAGTCGCTCTCGTGCGGGTGAGGAGCGCTGTCATCACAAACGGTACCCAAGGCATTGTTGGCTCTGACACGCAGACCTTGGAGCATGGGGCCGTGTTCGCGCTCTAGTGTCAGGTGGCGACACTTTTCACTCAAAGCCTTCTCCAGGAGGGAGGCGGTGTCCTCGGCTTGCTTACGGAGAGAGGATATCTCGGCACGAGCAGAATCCAGGGTGGATTCGGAAGAAGCCAGGGCCTCCCGGGCAGCGCCCTCGCGCTGCTTCACCGCCTGCAGCTCGGTCTTCAGGACGGAGGTCCAGCCCTCAAACTCAGCCTTAAGCAGCTCCAAGTCCAGGCGATGCCTTCCATCCAGCTCAGCGCGTGCCTTCCCACCCTCTTCTCCACCTCCACCTGGACCTAAGCTTCTCGGGCGGCGACAGCGTCCTCAGCAACAGCGGCCTGACGCTCCCTCACCTCCAGCCTCTCCAGCGCCAAACTATGTTCCACGACCTCCAGTGTCAAGTACTCATGGCACCTCAGGAGCTCTGCCTCGGCAAGGGCCACCTCACCTGGAGAGGAGGCCAGCAGGGCACGATGCTCCTCGATTTCGTGTAGCAGGGCCGCATTTGAGGACAGAAGATCTCGCTCCCACTCCTCAGCCGCCTCACAACGGCGGTTGGCTGCCTCGGCCTTTTCCATGGCACAAGCACAAGCTTCGCGAGAAGCCGCGAGCGAGGCCTCCGCGCGCGCTTCAGCTTCGTGTCGTCGGAGCTTCCCAAGGTTGATGGCCACCTTCAACCGCCGCCATTCACCCTCCAAGCGGCGGTTCTCTGCCTTAAGCCTGGTGTCGACGTTGGTGAGCACCCCACCAAGATGGACCATCGCTCGCATTACTTCACTGAAGAACCCGAAGCGCACCGCGCTACGCCTGTGAGCAAACGCGAGCTCATCGCCAAGATCTTCACTGGCTCCGGAAGTCGCTTGGGAGGCACTGGGCGCTCCGCCAGTCGCCGGCCGGGGGCTGGCAGGTGTAGCCCCACAGCTTGGAGACGAAGGTTGCCCAGAGGGCTGACAGAGGATCACCGGCGCACCCTTCGCCTCGAAGGCAGAGTCGCGGGGGCAGAGAACATGGGGCCCGGCTCTGGGGCACCCTCACGGCGTCGTGCTGGATAGAGTTGGGCTCACACCCTGCGCGGGCTCGGGGTGTTGGGTGATGCGACATGCACTGAGCGGGAGTCCTTATGGGTGCCCGCCTCCCAAGGTTTCGTCTTCATGGAGATCCTGCAAAACCCCAGCCATGAGAAAACGCGGCGCGCCTGGGGATCAAGAGCGAAGGTACTTACTCATCGGTGGCCACATATCTCCTCGGCTTCAACGGCTGACGGGTGCCATCGTCGCGGCACGGGGACCTTTTCCTCTTCAGGAGTGACTCAAGGCACAGGCGGCATCGACAAGACCCCGATGGGCGATCCTTAGGAGGGGGAGCATTCGGCATGGATCCTGAAGTAGGGGTCCCAAGGCTAGGGGCACCTAGCGATACCTTCTGGCTCGCGGCTTCGGGGCCGTTGGTGGGCTCCCCGTTGTCATCAGCCACTTTGGAGCCACCATCCCGGGCGTCAGAATCCCCTGCCTCCGGAGCTTGGGGTGGCTCCGGTTCTGCGGCAGCTCCTTCCTGGGCCCCAGAAGCTTTAGCCTCCTGAGCCTCTGGTGAGGCCAGGCCTCCGGAGGAGCTCTCGACGGCCGATGGAGGCACACACCTCCTGCCTCCACTCTTAGGGCACGCGCGGCAGGGTCGATCAGGAGAGGAGCTACGAAGATGGGATTCTCGCGGGACCCCTCAATGCCCCCGGGAAGCAACCCCCACTCATCGAACAGAGGCATCTGCCCCCGTGAAGACCTCCTTGTTCGAGCACAGATAAAGAAGACAGCCACCCCCGAAAGGTCAACATGCTCGGGCTCACCAGTCAAGAGCTTGAGCACCACACTCAAGGTGTCAGCAGCAAGCGATGGCTTCTGCAGCCTCATCGGATCCTCGGCTCCGATGAAGTTCCACATCGGGCGAGCATGGCGCTGGAGGGGAGCAATGCGCTCCTTCACAAATTCCTTCACCACCATTGGTGCCGTCACTCCCAGGTCCTGGAGCCTCGCAAACCTCTTCCAGACGAAATCAAGACGCCAGTCAGTGAGCCTCTCATGGCACCAGCTAGAGCTTGGCGAAGCCGGTGACCCAGGAATCATGAGCAGGGGGCTGAATGCGCGGGCGTCCATCAGGAGCCAGTGCTTCCGGAATCCCTTCGTGGCAGGCGAGAGGTCGAAGTCGATCCCCGAGCCAGTGTCGCGGCCACGGCCTCGAAGGTCATGCACCCATAGCGTTGGCGAGTGTCCGCGAGCCGGAGCAGGAAGAAATGTCGAAACAAGGCCACTGACGGCCTATATTGAAGGATGACAGAGCGAGGGTCCAGATGCAGCATATGGATCTGGTAATGTGACATCACGGCGTTGAAGAAAGGGGAGAAGGGAAGAATCAACCCAGCAAGGAGAGCATGAAGATAGATGGGAATCTCAGTGGCACTCATCTCTCTGGTACACCAAGATGCAGGGCAGACAGTCGTTGCCTTCCCCTCATTGGAATCGGCAACGAGCGCATGGCGAACCTTATCTAGCCCTTCCTTATTGATCACCGTCAACTGCTCAAGGGCCGGCTCCAGAGCCAACGGAGGACCGGCCGGTGCGTGCGGCTGCCCCTTCTTCTTCCTTGGCTTGGGGGCCATGGCGAACACCAAGACAGGGCAAGGCGCCGGCGCCAGATCTATGGATGCGGCGGCGATATTGGGAAGGAGGAAACAAGCGCCGGGCACAGTACTCTGCGAAGGGCGAGTTGCGCTGACAAACAGGCGGCCGCTGGGTCTACCGGATATCAAGGCAACATGGGGAAGTGGAGACGCCCACGTCCCATCAATCGCCACGTGTCTTCAGGGCCGCAGGCCGATGGGGCCCGTGGCGCTCCCCCCCGGCCTTTTATCTTCGCCTGGAAGCCAAGTCCAAGCGCGCCTTGGGCCTGGGGGCTAATGTCGGCGTCCTAGACTTGGGGGTATCCAGTCCTGCCTGCCTGTGGCCCACCGCATGGCTCCCTCGCCGGGATGGTATGGCCCAGCTTCAGCACCAACACCACAAGACCCTTGCGAGGGGCCAAGCCTCGCGAGGCGGACGACACCAAGACCCCTGAAGGAGTGGCCTCCTCAGGAGGGCTCCTGAGGGGCGGAGAGTTCTATGCAGCTACCTCATGAGGCTCAGCTGACGTGAGCCATGACGACCAAGGCCAGGAGGGCGCCAGGCGGGTGCAGAGTGCAGGTTTCCTCTTTGGTGCAAGGGAGGCAAGCCACATGCGCAGAGTCCCGGGGAATCAGCCAAAGGTTTCCATTCTGGTGCAACAAGACCAAGACTGCCAGGATGGCAGGACGGAGGTCATCACCGAGCCCACCACAGCGTCACGACCAGAGGCTTTTCACATGCGAAGACTACTTTTGTCAGGATAGACTGTATTACTTGTCCCCTTTCAAATCCCGCCGTTGTGGGATCCCTTCCCACTCATATTTGGGAAGAGGACCAAGGCCACTATATATAGGACTTAGCCACCACCATAGTGAGGGGGATCCATTCCGACCAGAGCACCACACTAGCTCAAGAACACCTCACCTCCTGAGGCTTGTTCATCCTTGTACTAGTTCATCCATAGCCCCTCGAGGCAATCCACCACACCACACTGGATTAGGGTATTACACCACAACGGTGGCCCGAACTAGTATAAATCTCTGTGTCTTTGTGTCTCTGTGAGCTCTGCGCGTTAGGCTAAGGAGGATCATGAGTAGGCAGGCTAGGTAGGTTGAGATCTCCGCACGCACCCCAGAGTTCGAACCTCTCACGGGTTGCTGGATCCCGAAATCCGACATGTTGCGAGCATTCGACACTAACCACTCTAGCACATATTCATTATGGACGATGTTGGAGATATATCTCTATGTCTACTCCTATACTCCCTCTGTTCCTAAATATTTGTCTTTTTCAGATTTGAAATGGACTTCCACACACGGATGTGTATATAGACATAGTTTAGAGTGTAGATTCACACGTTTTGCTCCGTATGTAGTCACTTGTTGAAATGTCTAAAAAGACAAATATTTAGGAATGGAGGGAGTAGAAAAACAGAGTTGGTGATGATGGTGTGTCTGTCATCCTTCAATATAGGCCGTCGGATTTGTATCTAATGGATAGGAAGGAAACTATGGCAATTTTGCAAAGAGATGCACAAACCCCTCTCCACATTTGCAAATAAGGCCATCCCTTGTTCATCTGTTTCTCTCACAAGATAAACTACTCATACAAATACATCTTGATGTTTTGTGCAACACACGGGCATCTAGCTAGTTTCTTTTAAAATAGTACTGCGATAATTGGGTTGAAGTGATATATTGTATGTCTGCCCCGAATGATCTCAGATTCACTAGTAGCAACAAAGAAAAGATTGCCTTGTTAATTAATAGAAAACATGGTGAAAACTATCACATGAGGCCAGTAAAAATAAGGCACATTGGGTTCAGAGTCATCGTCGCTACTACTATGCGAGCGCGAGAAGTCTACATATCAAGGGTGCTACGGAGAGAAAGACGTGTTGAGTGTGTTTGAGCAAGGCACATAGATACAACTAGCACGCATGTGTGTGTGTGTGTGTGCTTGAGAGAGAAACCAATTGATGGATTAAGACTAATATCGAGTTGTCCCCATTCTGCTGTCATTGTTGGGAGGGGGGAGGGGGGAGGGAGAGAAACACGTATCGAGAGTGTGCGGAGCGGTAGGCACAGAGGCACACCTAGTGTGTGTGTGCATGCGTGTGTGTGTGTGTGTGTGTGTGTTTGAGAGAGAAGCGAGTAGATAGATTACTATCAAGATCGAAGTGCCACCCTACTCCTTTGGTGTCGGGTATTGTGTGTGTGTGTGTATGATAGAGAAGCCAGTAGATAGATTAGTATCAAGATCGAGGTGTCACCCTACTCCTTCGGTGTCGGGAAGTGTGTGTGGGGGGTGGGGGGGGGGGCAGTGACACTTAGATATAGGGAGAAGGAGTTTGTGTGACACATATCTATATTAAGTGATAGGTAGATAGCATGTGTGTGAGGCATACTTAAAACATCACGGGGATAAACAAGCGGTGTGCATGCAAGTGCCAGAAAAAGATTGAAGAGAGAAACAATGTCTACACATGTGTGTGTGAGAGTGAGTGAGTGAGTGAGTGAGAGTGAGAGAGAGAGAGAGAGAGAGAGAGAGAAATCTCAAAACAAAAGGTGCTCTACTGGATCCCATCGTATGTATTCATATGGTTTCGGGACTCAAAAGATGACAGAGGTTTTGGCCTTCAAGTCAATAATAACCTCCATCATCTTTTGAGTCCCGGAACCATATGAATACCTACAATGGGATCCATCTCGAGTTAACCTTAGGCATATGTGTGCGAGACATAATTATACTTTGAGACATTAGTGGCGGTGGGTGGGTAGAGTTAAAGGGGTGAGCGTGTTCGACAGAGAGAGCATGTGTGTTTCTGTGTGAGAGACTTGTAGGATGGGGTAGAAAGACGAATTCTAACTTTTACGTAGGGAGAGAAATACACGAAGTGCGTGTGTGTGATTCCGATGCCCACGGAGAAATGAGACACGTGTGCGTGTGAGAGAGATTGCACAATTCATTCACATATCACTATCTAGCGATCATGGACGTGCATCGCTTGAACATAAATCAATATCTACTTTGTATAGTGGCCAAAGATACAATATTGATTAAACTCTATAAATATTGGACACTCACATATCACATTTTTTTCAAATAATCCTTTTCAATTGTGCATGCCAAAGTTACACTGATGTTTCTTCAAACAACCAATGTACCTTTCATGTACATGCACCATTGTTAGTCTTGCATTCAGATTCATTGGTCTTGGATGATTTAAGGTTCTATTATGAAGTAATATATGTAATATGAATATATGAATTCAATGGGTACGCAATTTATGAAATGCAGGCTATGTAATCATATGAGGTAACACTTTTAAGTAGCGGCCTACAATATCCATTTCTTTTGTGTGACTACAATATCCATTTCTTTTTATGCGCCTCTACAATAACACGTCAATGCATTATGTTTAAAGTAAATAACCAATGGCACTAAATTATATATTTACACGAGAAATACATAGGCTGAGCGTTTGATCCATTTTTTGTGAACGCGCCTCTACACCCGTACAGTTGGCCGCGCCCGTGTGAACATCCGAGTTATCGGTGCATCATCCTGAGTTATTGTATTTTTTTCTGGGGTGGACTTCACACCAGTTATTAACTGCTGACGTGTGCTCCGTGTACACAGTCTCGCATGACCTTCCTGCTAGCACTGTCCAAAATTAGTTGAAACTGGATACGAACGACTCCGTGGGCTAAAATTAGCCGCCTAGTCTTTAGCATGCTAAATTCCCCTTTTGTCCTTCGTGCACGGAGAACAACAGTTACAATATGGCCCTCATTTACATAATAGGTCGGGGCTGCTTTGGATACTTCTGGTTCCCCCCACCACACGGCACCCCATTTCCTCTCCCCATCCCGCAAAAATGACCAACTCCACAATACCAGAGCATCTTACATCACACCGTTCGTACTTCATCGGCCTTTCTACCCCTCCCCTCTCGAAACCCTAGACTGCTCATCCACCGGCGTACCAGAGCCCATTCACTTCCAGCGGCATCCACCTCGTCGGATCTGCTTCTGCGGCCGCATCTACCCCTCCCACCTCTCCTAGAAACAAGTAAACTGCTCATCCACAACTGTACCACATCCCATTTAGTGTCGGCCTTGTCCACTATGCCGGATCTGCTTCGCCGGTACTCTCGTTAACCGCAGCGCGTCTGCAACGGCTCCTTCGTACTCCCCACCGAAGACGTTTCGTCCACACACCCCCGGAGCCGCCCCACCGAGGCCCCCATCGACAGCCTCTGATCCTCTTTGCCGACAACTTCCTCAACCTTACCGAAGCCGCTTCGCCGACACCATCGTCAACCCTACCGGAGCCGCTTCGCCGACACCATCGTCAACCCTACCGGAGTAGCTTCGCCTATACCATTCTTAACCCTACCGGGGTCGCTTTGCCAATGCACAAGTCCACATCCTCAGATCCGCTTCGTCGCACCCTCGTCCAACCTACCGGAGCAGTTTCTGATGCCCCGTCCATGGCCGCAGATCCGCATCGTGGACACCATCTTGAACCCAACCACTGGAGTAGGTTCACCGACGCCCTCGTCCACGACCTTAGATTCGCTTTTCCCACACCGTAGTCCACCCTACAAGAGCCGCTCCACAAACACCCTACTCGACGGTTCTAGATCTCCTTACCAGACCCTGACAACCAGCACAACGTCATCACCCTTACGTTTCTAACCTGATTCCCACCGTTTGGCAAGATGCCAAGCAGCCGCCATGGCCTAGGTACTTGTCAGCTTTAAACCCGCCCAACATCACCTGCCTGATGTACTTGAAATATACTAACAGGTCGCTATTACATGTTATGCAGCCAACAAAAACTACAAGGACGATGTTTCTTCTAGATCTAACATCTTGGCCAACCAAGATCCTGGACTGAGGCATTGCTATGATCTTGTAGGTGTGTCTCTCTCTCTCTTGTATTGTTGTGTGCCTGCCAGCGTGCTTTGCTAGGATTTTCGATTAGTAATCCCTTTGTGCAGACAATATTTCTACTACTGGCTGCTAAATTAGATATGTAGATGTCATACATGATACTCGCTGGAACAAAGGTAGTACATTACACAAAATCGTAGGTGGCATGTAGGAATTCCAGTGCACTACATTAGGCTCCCTTAGAGTGCCTGCTAGTCCAGCACACAGAGTCATGGCTAGTTTATGCTATGCACACAATCGTTAATTGGTGGTTTAAATATGCGCAAGGGATATGCAATGTATTATCATGTAGAGATGCCTGAAATTAGCCGTGTCAACTTGCAGATAGGGTTACACAATGAAAAAGTCCAAGATGTATGTGGCAATTTCATGGAACATCGCAAAAAAGGAGAGGCAGTGGTGAGCCTACACTGTGTTCTATGGTAGGTCACTCTGGCCCAGTTCTCTTGCAGGATTCTCCCATTGCAATCATCGTGACATGTTATTTGTATGTCAGTTCTATTAGCGAAGTTTCTTAGGGACAGTTATTTCGAGTTATCCTAAGAAAATAAGCACCTTTGAATATAAGCTCCAGGTAATAAGCCAACCAGTTCTTTTCATTGCCTGCCTTTTCAGGTTATCTGTGGTATGATCAGTGAAAAGTCTAGATTACATTATATTTTGTCATTTTGATGTCCATATGAAAATTAATTTTACTTGAAAACATCACAAATTGAACCCAGAGCAGTAATTAATATGGTAGGAAAATAGACCATAAATATTTTGTTCAAAATGCAAATACAAAGATACCATCTACTTGGCACAATCTACTTTGGTCAATGTCTTCCATAGAGATCCCATTGCCTAATTTAAATGAAGAACACACGACCCAAATTTAAATGAAGAACAATTATTTATTGAAATTCGATTGTCCAAGTGTCTGGTTATTATCATATGGCAGCACCACCTGAAAGCATCATATAGCAGCAGCAGCTCATAGCAGCTCATCATACAGCAGCAGCTGGGTGCAATTCATCATATACCAGTAGCAGCTCATAGCAATTCATCATATAGCAGCAGCAACTCATAGCAATTCATCATATAGCAGCAACAGGAGTAGCTCATAGTAATGCATCATATAGCAGTAGTAGAAGCACCTCATAAGAATTCATCGTATATCAGATCAGGATGAAAATTTGGCAAAAAATCAGAGGAGATCCTCACCTTGTTGGATTAGCTCATCCTTGAACAGCACCTCAAGGCCACGACCCGGGAGGAGGGGAGGGCAAAGGAGGTACCTTCTACCGCAGTGTGGCATCGACCGTAGTTGTGCGGCGCCCGCCGGAGTAGTGTGTTGGACGGACCATAGCGGAGCAGCTGCTGGAGACCATGAGAATGAGGGGCGACTCTAGAGGGAGGAGCAGCCGGGGAGATTTGGCCCTACCCGCCGGCCATGTAGCCTAGCTGGACAGAGCATCATCGAGGACCAGACCAGATGGGACGAGTGGCGACAGCTTGCTGGAGGAACCCTAGCGCTACAGGCAGGGGATCGAGGTAGAGGGAAAGGGGAGAGGAGATGCAAGCGGGCAGGGCAATTAACGCTTGTGTGTTTGTTTTTACTTGAGGGTCGGGTGTGACGGGGGCGTGAGCAGTGTCATTTTGAGTGTAATATAGGTAGACAACGGAGTCATTTCAATATTCCCCTTCCCTTCAATTTTTAGTGAACTTCTACCCGAAACACCCCCCTCTAAAGCGAAACAAGTTAAGCCCAAGCCCATAACTCAAAAATGACCTCTTTACATCTTTTTTGGCTTATTTTGACAATAAGCTCTGAAAAGGCGGAATAGAACTCACCCTTAACCTGCAATTCAATTGTGTGTGCAATGATGAATCACTCCTGCCGGCTATAGTGTACATTTAGGCATCATCGTACATGGCATAACCTAATACATGTGCATTTCATTATAGAATCTAAAATATGCAATGTTTATGTTAGTTCATATGTTGCACATGATGTTTAAATGCCCCTTAAATCTGGTCAGTCAAGTGATGGTCTTTAAGTCTCCTTCTATGCTTCTTTTCTTGATAAGTTAGATTTACTCACACATCTGTTCAATTGCTTGTTTGTATCATCCAGCCATACTAGGACTGTTTGCTTTGATTACTTGTTGGTCTTGACCTAACAGAGCTTCTCAATGATTTAAACACTAAGGGCTGTTGTAGTGGGGCTTGTATAACTCATAGGTGACATAAAGGTTTGGCTGAACACTAAAGTAGGTTCTCCAAGAGTACCTGGAGATCCAGTTCGAAGGATTAACTAGTTTTTACATAGTGCACACATAGTAAACGCTCATTTCATTGTGTACAAGAGATGTGGCATGTTTCATTATGTGTTGTTGCTTTGTTATAATAATCCTTTTTTGTTGTTCATAGACTGGAAAGTATGCATATTATGCTCATTTCATTGTGTGCAAGATATGTGGCATATTTCATTATGTGGTGAGTTTTGTTATAATATCATCCTTTTGTGTTGTTCATAGTCTGGAAAGTATGCATATTTATCTTCCAAGGAGACCAGTAACTAGTTTGTGTCACCTTGCAGAGGGGGTGCCATGAAGATAAGATTGAGGATTTCCAAGTACAGGATGTTAGGAAGGAGCCTTGCAAGAGCAGAAGGAGCAGCATTGAGCTTGTTCAACCAGTTAAGGTAAGTCACACCTTATTACAATTACCAGGACATCCTATTTGTCTGACATTGTGCTTGCGTAGTGTTCTTCACCTGTAACCTAGTCATTGGGCCATTGATTAAAAACCCCTCCACTCACTACTATATGATGTTCTAAATTTTTTGTAACTCATATGTATGTAAAAACATTTTAATGTGTCTGTTCACTCATTACGGATGTAGTCTACTTTTAAATATCTAAAACATCTTATAGTAATGAACAGTGTGAAACTGCTTCCTGCCATGGTAGAGTTGTCGATGTCATAAATGTCATAACCAAACGCACATTCACATCATTAGTCTCACTATCATTAGTAGGATATTGATTACATACTAGTCGAGATACTTAATTGGGGGCAAACAATATTACATTACTTGTTTCTTTATATAGTAAATGTAGCTAGGCCATGGATGTTATTGAGGCGTGCATGTATGCATGCTGCCAACTCAATAGTTCAATTGCTTGTTTGTTTCAGGCGTAGTTAAATTGCTCTTTTCAATTGCTTTATTTGTCCTTAGTTAATGAGATGCCCAAATAATGATGCCTGATGTTGGGTACTTGTATAACTATTAGTTGACATAATTAAAGGCCTTACCATTTAATTACTCTGGGGAAGTGTGCCTGAAGCTTTTATGTCTATTAACCAACTATTACTGCATGAGGCTCACAATCTAGTTTATACTAGGCTAATGATTGCATAGTTTTGCTTGCTGTAGTAGGTTTGTATGAATCCCTCTGCTGTTCATTATGCTCCCTAAGACTTTAGTTGAGCTACAAAATGTCCAACTGCTTGCTTATACGCAACGTGTTGTCTAAATTGGTAACTTGTATGTGTTTTGGATTTGCCCCAACATCATGCTCCTCTGGTGAGCTAAGAGAGATTTCTGTATGCGGGCTGCACAGGCTACCATTTTTATATTTTTTAAAATATCACCTGCTTATGCTCATGACGTGTAACATTATTGTTAGTCCTGTTTTGCCATATACAAAATAGTTTGTCTTGCTCGATTCGCTGTTGTAACTATAATTTTGCCCTAGTCATGTGTACTTACAGAAACATTTCAGGATGAAGTGACATCAACAAAAAGATCTGTGAGCGGTGGGGCATGGCCATTACCAAATGATTATGTATTGGAATTGGAATGTGTTGATGTTCTTGAGCATCAACTAGAGGTGGCAAGACAACGTGTACAAGATTCTGAACGTGCAATCAACAAGTTGAGACTGGACTTGCAGGTATTAGATGCAGGAGTCAAGAAAAGGAAACGAGAGACTGAGGTAACCATGAAGGAATTGGAGATTTTGCAGACTGAAATTTGTGCTACCTGAATCCGGCCAATCCTATTTTCTGAAGAGATTATAGTTCAGATGGTATGTTATGTTGATGCGCGTCCATGATGCATGAGCTGTATTTTCCTAGTGTATGTAATTTGCTATTTGTGTATGCTTTATTATCACTGGTGCCGAACCATAATGCCCAGTGGGTGTAATCGGCTATAATTTATTTATTGTATAGTGTAGGATTATTCTATGTTTCTATGCCTTATTCTCTTAATTGTATAGTTTATGCTTTTAGAGGTGATAGTATAGAGTAGGATAATTATTTGAATATGCTATATTGTTCAAATGGGGGCTAACTCGCCCAAACGTTGTAGTGACCATGGCCCTCCACGGGCCGTACGATCCATGTGCCATCTACAGGACGTACGATCCATGGCCTTCTATGGCCGTCGGATCCATGGGCGTTCTATGGGCCGCCGGATCCGTGGGCCTTCTATGAGCCGTCGGATCCATGGGCCTTCTACGGGCCGACGGATCCATGGGCCTTCTACGGGCCATATAATCGTTTCGCCAAACATGGGTCGTGCCATTCGTGGACCAATAACGATCCGCCAAATGGGCCGTAAACGGGCTAGAGTCACTACTAGGGAAAAGGCTAGCAGCAGCGCGGGTTTTAGATGTGTCAGTAGCGCGGGTACCCGCGCTACTAATACGGCGCTACAGCTAACTCATAGCAGTAGCGCGTGCGCACCCGCTCTACTGCTACACAAGTGTAGCAGCAGCGCGGTTAGGTGAAGCTCGCTACTGCTAGTAGCGCTAGCGCTCTTTGGCTGGACGCGCTACTACTACTGTGGCACTGCTGCTAACTTTTATACACTCGCTACTGCTAATTTAAGTAGTTTTTTTTGGCATATTTGTTTTGTATTTGAACAGGCTTTGTAGAAGAATCTTTAGCACATAGAAATGTCATCATGATACACATACAAATGCCTGTGAGACCACAAATGTAATCATAGCATGTACATACAAATAGTCTCATCATAATCATCATCCAACACAAAGTGATATCTTGTCATCATCTCGAAAATAGCGATACATGCAAGTCTCGAATACTTGCAACTACAACAACGTCATCCATCTAAACAAAGGTATACGCAAGAAGTGCTATCACTATGAGTGAGAGCGGAACTATGCAGTACATGAGGTGGCGGTTACGAGTCCTCTCTCGCGCTAGCGTGAACCTCAAGTAACTAGCTTCTCCTTCTTGTCTGCTTTTGAAGCCTTTATGGCTGGCGCCCGTGAACCCATTCACTTGCGCCTGACACTCATGCCACTCGTTGTACACCCCCGGAACCTTCCCTTTGTACACGACATAGCATTTCCATCTCGCCATCAAGAAACTAGGTACCTGTTAGAGATGCATGTTCATGAAGAGGATGTACAATCATATATATGCAACAAAATATACTAGAGCAACACCGAAAAAGAAAGGGTTAGCAACTAGATGCAACATATACAGTACGCAAATTAATTAACTAGAGGTACGCAGGTCATCGTACGCAAACTAACAAAGTAGCGTTACGCAAGTTCGGCAGGGACCATGGACGATCACAAAGTTTCATCGCTACAAAAAGTATACAAGTTCAACCGACACATATCATCATCATCGGCATCATAAATCACTAGAAGTTCCATCCTTCCATATCATCGAGGACGAACCCTAGCTTCTTGAACGGCGTGAGGTCTAGACGTTGCATGCCTATGCGAGTTCGGACGTCAGCTCGCGATATAGGGCCGTGGTGGAACATCCCCTTCTCATCGACGACTTCTTTCATGATGATCGTCGCAATGTCGCTTTGGATGCGAAAGAAGTCATCTCTAAGTTTATAATTCGCTTCTCCATGAGATTCTAGCCACTTGTGGATATGATCATCATTTCTGCTGTTAATGCGAAGCTTTTGGTGATCCGTGTTGAACTGAATCATGAGATGGACGATGTAGAATCCATCCTTCTTGCTTGGTTTTGGGACATGGATGCAGGAGAAGTTAGTTTTATGCGCGAAACCCATCTTCTTGTTCCTTTGTTTCTTGATATGCACGTGGCCACCTCTAAAGCTGAAGCCTTGGAGAGCATCATCTAGAATATTCATTATGTGGGTGTAGTCCTTTTTCTCGTAGTCTCTGGAAGGGTCAAAATACACGGCGTGGGAGACTTGCGGGTAAAGAACGATAAGGACGGCGCGCCCGTTGCTGCGGGGAAAAGACACCTCAAATTATTCCCCATATGAGAGAGAAGGAATGATTGAAATGTACGAAAGGGTTGTCCGGAACTGACTTACTTTGGATGATAAGGCACGAGGACAATTTCCCGGTCCTTATTCTGTACCATGAAGTTTTGGAGGTACTCCCTAGCAGTTTCACGCTCAAAGTCGCCGAGACTCAAGAAAGACTCGTGCATGTAGTACGGATCCGCCACACAGATTTGCGAGACTTCTTCACTCTTCATGACGGAGCTCATATGTAGCGCAAAAAGGCGGACGATAGTAAAATCAAGCCGCCTTGTTAGAAACATCTCAAAGATATGGTCAAACCGCAGGAAGAACACCTCCGCGGGCCGTGTGTCGACGTAGCACTTCCCCTCAGGCACACGAGCCGCGTATGTCGGATATCCTGGATCCTTTGAGGCTAGTAGGCTTTTCTCAGTCGACAGCACATGGTCGTGCAGTCTCCTGAGATCCCCTGATAGTGCCTCCAGCGGTTTCGGCGGTAGCATCGGCTCGCCCGTGAGATGGAACATGACCGCACCTTTCACGGGTACACGCTCTTCAGAATGCATCGTCTGGCTGCTGTGTGCTCTGGCTTGTTTGGAGGCAGTTACCTTCCCCGATCTCTTCCTCTCCTTTTTCTTGGGCACACCTTCCAGACCCTTCCTTAACCCCTGCCCAAGTGTTCCCGGGCTAAGTACTGAACGACCCTCGCGCCCGGCTAGTTGAGCCTGTGTTGAGGCGGCATCTTCAGGCGTGTCCTGTGAGGATTTCATGAAGAGAGACTTTTTGCAATCCATGGTACGACCCTGCCCGGGCATATCATCCATATCCTCATTAGCAAGCTGATAGCCCGATTCGTCATATGGTTGACTCATCATATCTATGTCACAGTCATACGCGTTTGTATTGAGGTAATCCATAGGGTCGACCTCCGTCTCATCATCCATTCTCTGTTCTACAGGAGAAATTACATCAGCCAGTACTATTGCACCCCCTTCATCATGTCGTCCGCCGCTCTCACCCGGCACTACAGGAGCTGGTAATTGCGTAGGCGGGGTGGTGGTCTCCGCACATGCTTGTTGATGTGTGGTAGTTATTGGTGTGCTCTCGGCCGGCTCCAGACGAATAAGATTCTTCGGCCATAGCAGCACCCAACCCTTGCAGCTTCCAATCCGCGGCGGGGTCTCGTCGTCCGCTCCCACATGCTGTACTGGAGGAGGCAAATCCTCGTGCCCCGATTTCACACTGGTCAAGCTAACCCTGAAGTGCCCAGCGGGGATCGGCTGGTTGTGGAACATGCGTTGAGAGGGGTCCATTATCATCCCCTTTCCCACGTCCACCTTCTGGCCTTTGATCAAGTAGAGTATGGTGCACGGGGTTTCTTTCGCCTGCAAACACATATGTCTGTGGCGTAAAACAACCGAAAGGCAACAAAAATGGAATATTATATATATATATATATATATATATATGTTGGTGCGACATGTAATTACCGTGACGGCGTCGAGCTCAGCCAAAGACGAAGGCCCACCTAGCATGCCTGAGACTGAGGACGGGCTGCTATGAGCAGGAGCGGCTGCGAGAGGAGGCCCGGTTGCTTGAGCAAGTGATGGTGCGATGGTGTTGTTGTTCATGGAGTTGCTCGCGACGAAACTGGGCATCGGGAAATCATGTACCGTCTTGTCTGGATTTTCCTTCGCCCAGTTGATGATAACTGGAACCAAGTTAGTAGCGAAATCATTTCTGCAGGCAGTTACAGCTGCATTGACTGCCTGCTATAGCAACTCATATTTGTCCTCGGCTGCTTTTTTCGCGTCCTCAGCTGCTTTTTTCTCGACCGCAAGCTTCACCTTTGCGTCGATGTCCGCCTGACTAAACTTCTTTTTCTGCTTCTTGGCCTCCGGGCCGTCGTTGTAAAACACCTTCCACGTGGCGCCGTCTCCAGCGCCGTGCACACGACCATATTGCGGCCGCTGGTCCAACGGGAGTCCCTTAAGTTCGTTCAAGGCCCGGTTGAGAGGGGTGTCCCACTTGGGCCTCATCGGAGAAGTAGGGCTTTCGGCTGCAAGCCGGTGTTGCTTCTCCAGTAGTCTAATCAATTTCCTCGTGATCTTGTCCGTGTAAAAAACCTTTTTCTCCTTGTCCCACTTGTAGCGGGCCCTGATGAAGTCATGCTCCAAGGGGTTGGTGAACTTCGCGAAGGGGTCTGGGAGACCCGCGGCTTCACGTTCCGCGTCCTCCTTATCCCATATGGGCCTTTTACCGAGGTAGCCACGGCTTCCGAGGCGATGCTTCCCCGTGTTCCTTTGCTGAAGGCTTTTGAATTTCGCAGCCTTAGCCTTGGCTGCCTCGGTAGCGCAAGTGTCCTTGAACTTTTCGAACTCCTCTTCCGTAAGTGTCGGATTTTCCTCCAGAATCTTGGACAGGGGTTCATCAGCCTCAATAGCTCGTTTCACCCTCCCTTTCCAGGAGGCCAAATCATTGCTGAACATGCCCATGGCGTGATTGTTAATCTTTTTCATCTTCGGATCATCCCACGGTTGTTCTATGTTATCATCCCGGTCGGGGAACTTGAATCTCTTGTGCAACTTCGTTAGGAGCAACTGCGTCAAATGTTCTTTACTCCTTAAGTCATCGTCGTTGATGCTCGCGCATTCCCGTAGGATGCATCCTACTTGGTTCCCATAGCACTTGCGAGGTTCTTCCGGCTCTAACGGCTCAAACTTGCCAGGTGCCATCTTTGTGATCACAAGTCGTCCAATCCCTAGTTTGTTAGGTTTTCGTATCCTCTGCTTCTTATGCTTCCTCTTTTCGGTAGCGGCATCGGGGCCGGTACCTTCCCCGCCGGTACCTTCCCCACCGGTCTCGGTGCCGCCATCGGTGCCGGCGCCGTCGGTGTCGATGTCGGCGTCAGTACCATCATCGAGGCCGACCTGCAAACCTTGCTTAGCAGTCAAATAGTCGAGGTACTCTTGTTCACCCTCATAATCCATCTCGTCTGCATCTTGGTCAGAAGGCCCAGTTTCTTCGTTGTTCGACATGTTTCCTATGATTAAGTGGCCTCATTTATTTCTAAAAGTATGAATAAATGAGAAATGACATAAAAAGAAATCTATGTGCCAGCACTCGATATGCCAACTATGTAGCACAAATCATGCCTTTATTCACGGGAAATTTCGGCATGACCTTTGCTAAAAAATGGACATATCGAGCGCCTGAAATTCACCGGAACGGAAATGAATCAACATTCCGGCGTAACATAGGCCACTCGGATCATTTTCCAAACATGACATGTCCAAAACATGACATATGCACATATCACATGTCCAGTTCAAATTTGCATATAAATTCAGCTAATTTTGAAACCTAGCTAAATTCATAACTAAATAGATAACCTAATTAATTAACATAACCGAAGAACCCTAGCAGAGAGGGGGGGGTTTACAGAGAGTGCAGGGGCGAGGAGGCAGGCCCGACGACGGCCGGCAGGGGAGAGGAGGGAGGCGAGGGCCGACGGGTCGGGGGCGAGCGCGCCGGGGTCGGGGGCGAGCGCCGGCGCCGGAGTCGGGGGCGAGGGCCGGCCGGGTCGGGGGCGAGCGGCAGGTCGGGGTCAGGGTCGGGGGCTAGCGCCGGCGCCGGGGTCGGGGTCGAGGGCCAGGACGGGGGCGAGCGCCGGGGTCGGGGGCTAGCGCCGGCGCCGCGGAGTCGGGGGCGAGCGCCGGGGCCGGGTCGGGCGCGGCGGTGCGACGGGGGAGAGAGAGTGGGGATTTGGGGGGAAATGGCGGGATGAAGCAGGGCGAGTGAGAATTTTGGGTTAAGTGGACGTAGTAGTAGCACGTTACGTCAAAACGCGCTGCTACTAACATCAGTAGCTGCAGCGGTTTAGGTAAAATGCGCTACTACTAAATTCAGTAGCTGCAGCGGTTTATGCCAAACACGCTGCTACTACCGTCGCTACTGCCAGTTTTCCTTTTTCTTTTCCTTTATTTTATCCCACTTTTATTTCCCGAGGGCAGTGAACGAAGGGAGGGCGATATATATTGCATCATTTGACGGTTAAATATGTATGCAAAATAGGAACATATATATTACACATCATTGGACCCATGCATAATAATGGCTAAGTGTGTATACAAAATAGGAACATATATATATATATATATTACACATCATTGGACCCATAACATACGTTTCCTCAGTGCTGACGTTTTCGTTTTTGAGTCAGCTTCTTTCCCTTCTTGTTCGTCGAAGAATAATTGAGCCCCTCATTGTGACTTTGCCTTTTCCATGGAGTACGATTTTTCTTAGGTAATGTAGTATTGATTCTTCTTTTGACGTATACTTCATCATCATCGTCATCTTCCCTCATTGGGTTGCCGTACTGATCATAGTCTTCCTCGTTGGCGACTCCATCCATTCCAATGATGTTCCTTTTGCCTCTCCTCACGACAACACGGCTGGGATTGCGCGGGTCAGTTATGAAGAAGCATTGTGTCACGTGCTTAGCGTGTACCCATGGCTCGTTTTTTGCGATAGCGTTCACGGTAGCGCTCTTGGCGTCGGGTATAGTCATGGTAGTGAACATCCGGCTTTCTCTTTCGACATTCTTAGCCCATCTGACACGGAACATCGTCGTGTTGTGCAGTCCAGAGTAGTCAAGCTCCCAGATCTCCTCGACCCTTCCATAAAATCGTTCAGTTGTGCCGTTGTCGCTGCCGGTCATGCATTCCATCGTCACCCCTGAGTTCTGATCATCACTGTCCATATCTTTTGCCTCCGTGTAGAACGTGTATCCGTTGATATCATATGCCTGATAGGTTACGAGGTTGGGCGAGGGGCCATGTGCTAAGGCGTATATGAGCAATCCGTCCTTAGAGCCCTCCTCCGGGGGATTAGCAATAATATGCTCTTTGAACCAATGCAGGAAAGTGGAGTTGTGCTCTCTAGTAACTTCGGCGTCCGTCCTGCATACCCCCGGTCACGATACTTCTTTGCGATAATTTCTTTGTGCAGTGCCACGAAAGGATCTACCTCGTCTAGGTGTTGTAGCACTACCAAGTTTGCTCTGTCAAAGTCGCTGCGTCGATCTGAGTATGCCACGTGCAGTTCCCTGCGACCGTTGCAGTGACCATCTCCTTCGAGCCTCCCATCGTGCTTGTTAACGGGCAAACCAACACTAACACCAGGCGGCTGGTCTGCGCCATATAGAAAATTCTCACAGAAAGAGATGCACTCTTGTGCCAAATAGCCCTGGACGATGCTTCCATCCGGACGGGACATGTTACGAACGAATCCTTTGATGATCCCATTCATCCTCTCAAACGGCATCATGTTGTGCAGGAATGACGGCCCCAGGTCTATTATGTCATCCACAATATGGACACACAGATGCACCATCACGTCGAAGAACGCGGGCGGGAAGTACATCTCAAGCTCATTCAGTATCACAACGATCTCTTCCTGTAGCCTTTGGAGCTGCTTCACACTGATCGACTTTCGAGAGATGACGTCGAAAAAGTTGCAGAGACCAATAAGCGTGTCACGGACGTGCTTGTCCATTATCCCTCTAAGGGCAACAGGTAGTATCTGCGTCATCATCACATGACAGTCATGAGACTTCATCCCGCTGAACCTTTTCTTGTCCGTGTCTAGATATCTGCTTATCTTGCCACAGTAACCGGAACTAACTTTGACTCCGGTAAGGCACTTAAAGAATTGATTGATCTCAGCCTGACTTAAGGTGAAGCAAGAAGGGGGGCAATAATCCTCTTTCTTTATTTTCTTGCCCTTCTTCTCCCGTGCCTCTGTCTCCGTCTCTGTCTCGTCTGACATTTTACGGGCCGGCATGTGCAGATCTTCCCTGATTTTCAAATCTTGCAAGTCTTTTCTTGCCTTCGGCCCATCCTTGGTCTTATCCGGCATGTTCATCAGTGTTGCGAGCAAGCTCTCAAGGACATTCTTACAGATATGCATTTGATCAAGGCAATGAGGTGTATCGAGTTTGTGCCAGTACTCCAAGTCCCAGAACACAGACCTCGTCTTCCATACCTTCAGCAGCGGCTCCGGCGCCTTTCTCATCGTCTTTCCCGGCGCGGGGCACTCCTTCCAGTTTTTCAACAGCTCATCGATTTCGGCACCGCTCCGCTTACGTGGAGGTCCTCGATGCTCAGCGTGACCATTGAATAGATCTCCACGGTTTCTCCACGGGTCGTCCTGTTCAAGCCATCTTCGATGCCCCATGTACACGATTTTCCCAGACCCGCCATCTTTCCTTGACGTTAGCTGCTGAGACGTCGTATCATCCATGCACCGCGTGCATCCGCAATATCCATGGCACACCTGGCCTGCCACATATCCGTAACCGAGATAGTCCTGCACTGTCGTGATCAGCGCGGCTCTCATGTTGAAATACTCACCTTTGCTGGCGTCCCATGTCTTGGCCGGTGTTTTCCATAACGTGTCTAACTCCTCTTGAAGTAGCCCCAGATACAAATTAATATTATTTCCTGGTTGTTTCGGCCCTTGAATAAGCATGCTCATGTGAATGTACTTCGATTTCATGCACAACCAGGGGGGAGGTTGTACATCCATACAAACACGGGCCATGTGCTATGGTTGGTGTTCTGGTTGCCAAACGGATTCATGCCATCGGTACACGCGCCGAGCACGATGTTCCTTGCATCACATTCAAAATACCGATAGAAGCTGTTCAACGCTCTCCACTGGCTTCCATCCTTCACGTGTCTCAGCTTCGGATCATCTCCATCGTCGGGCTTCTTCCTCTCCGCGTGCCAGCGCATTAGCTTTGCTTCCTTGGGATCTACAAAATACCTCTGGAGACGGGGAGTGATCGGTAAGTACCATACAACTTTCTGGGGACATTTCTTCCCGGCCTTCTTGTATCGAGAAGCATTGCACACCGGACAGCTTGTTTTTTCCGCGTGCTCCTTCCGATAAATTATGCAATCGTTGATGCATGCATGGTATCTAACGTGTGGCAGATCAAGAGGGCACACGATCTTCTTGGCCTCATCAACACTAGTAGGACATAGATTACCCGCGGGAAGAACATCCTTTAGGTACTTGAGATGCTCATCGAGGCTAGTGTCGGTCCATTTGTTTTTAGCCTTCGTCTTCAGGAGTTGGAGCGTGAAACTCAAGCGGGTCACCTCAGGATTGCAACCATCATACAATGGAGTGTTCGAGTCTACCACCAGTTGCTCCAGCTTAGCCTCCTCTCTAGAAGCAGCTCTCTCAGTACTCGTCTCCTTGCGAAGCAATGCTTGAACATGAGGGTCCCGCACAATTGAACTTAGTACCGACGAACTCTGCTGCGTGGAGTCCATGTCGTTCTCTCCGCCGCCATGTCCGGCCCCTTCTCCTCCGCCATGTCCGGCCCCTTCTCCGCCGCCATGTCCGGCCTCTTCCCCGCCGCCATTATCGATCATCTCTTCGTCTTGCCCCGTGTCATCATTGCCTGCCCCGTCGGCATCCTCAACATCGTCATCCTCATCTTCAATTATCCACCGAGTATAGCCATCCATGAAACCAGTCATGAGCAGGTGCGCTTCGACACGACCATCGTCATGGGGGTCGAGCCAAACTATTCCTTTGCATTTTCGACACGGACATAAAACCTCTGTCCGGTTATTTTCTTTCATGTCCTGCACCGCCGACCGCAACCACCTGTCCACCATCGTTCCACTGACCATCGTCAACTCTGCACGGTAATAATAAACAAATTGATTATAAAAATGCATGCATGCATCAAAGTCATAAAAAATTTGGCATGACCTTCCCTAAAAATAGGACATATATGGATCTAGAGTTTGCCCGGAATTCGCCGAAACGGAAATAAATCGACATTTCGGCAAAACATAGGCAACTCAAAAGCACAATTTGGCGGCGTCAACTCATGCCACACACACAATTTCCACAAACATATCACACACACATAAACATATTTCCATTTTGCAAAAGCATGAAATTTTCATCACCTCTATCTCGATCGAGATCGAGCACACGGTGGAGATGATGTTGTAGGGAGATCAAAAGTGCACAAAGCTCTTCTTGACAAATATAGATCTAGTTAGGGGGCAAATAGGTCACTTAACTAAATCCTACATCTACCTAGCTACCTAATTTGGGAGGAGACAACTTCAACTAGTGGAGGGGGAAGGAAAAAGAGAAAGGAGATGCATTAATGGAGGTGGTGTAGTTATGTAGGAGTAATGAAGAGAGAGAAAGGTGGATAGAAGAGAGAGAGTAATGGGGGAGAAGTATTGAGGAGAAGAAGAAGAGTGAGAGTGGGAGCATGTGGTGGAGGTAGGGGAAGGGAAGAGAGGAGGGGGAGGTAGGGGGAAGGGAAAAGAGGAGGGGGAGGGGAGGGACGGGTGGGGAAAGGTGTTGGGTTGGTGCGGGTTAGCAGTAGCGTGGGACATAAAACGCGCTGCTGATAAGGATTTAGCAGCAGCACGCTTTGGGATACGGCGCTACTGCTAACTGGGACAAAAAAGTGTGGCAATTTGAAATTTACCAGCAGCGATCCCGGAAAAAGCGCGCTACTACTACATACTTGGCAGTAGCGCGGTTCTTGCGACCGCGCTACTGCTACTTAGAGTTAGGTGAACACCGCCGGTCAATATTTGTAGCAGCGCATTTTAGGCCGAGCGCGCTACTGCTAAATCCTTATCAGTAGCGAATTTACAGGACACACGCTACTACTAGTTAGAAGCAGCGCTCCTTTTTGAACCGCGCTGCTGCTAAGATTCTGTGTATAGGCTTTTCCCTTGTAGTGAGTGGAAGTCTTGTGTTTTATGGCCCAACCATAATGGGCCGTTAGTAGGCCGTATTTGATGATGCTATGAAAACAATCCAATGGGTTAACAGGCCACAAACTGGCTTACTGTAACCACAGGCTGAATTTGGCCCACAAGCGGGACAGGCCAGTAACGGACCGTAAGTAATCGAATTCTGGAAATGAGCCCAAGAATAAATGGGCCCTTAGAAGGCCGAAAGTTAACACGGGATGGAAATGGCCGACGGAATAAATGGGCCGTTAATGGGTATAAAGCAATACACTGTTCAGTATGGACCAGTTTCTTCTCGGGCCTTTAGTGGCCCAGAGTTACAAAGGGCCTCCTATGGGCCGAAAGATGTCATGGGTCGTACATGGGCCGGAAGTTACAACGGGCTGTAATCATATTGGATGGCCCATATGACGCTACTGGGGCAAATTCGGGTAGGCCATAACGGGTCGTGACTTCGCGGGCTGTAAATGGGTTGTATGCTAACATGCTGTTAACAGGCTTTCCATGCACCGGCCCGCTACCTTTTGACCAAGTCAAATGGGCCGGCCTTTTCACCATAATGGGCCTCTGTTGGGACGTCCCATGTGTCGACGTATCATAGGCGCCTTCGGTCCAACGAGTGGATGACATCTGTCCCAACGGTGACCCGACACATGGTTCCTCTGGCCAATGAGAAATTTACACGTGGAAAATCCCTATTGGTCCTGGCTGTTAGCGGGTTATCGGATCCAAAACCAGACCCGATAGCTTAACAGTGAGCCGTTACGGTGGATGCCACGTGTCAGTCACCCTTGACCAAAGCACTTCCATGATGCGCGATTTATCATCATGGAAGTGGACACTTCCGTGATGATAATTTTGGTAATGTCATGGAACACTTCTACGACAGAACAGGTATGACTATCTTGATTCTATCATAAAATCGTCATGGATGTACATGCATGACAGAAAATGTGTCCTACTGTGACAAACACGTTTCATCATGGAAGTGTATTTTTTGTAGTGTTAGCGGCCTTCAAACACAGTGTCCGGACGAATGGCTCACCCAACACCTCGGGCAGGAAAAGCCGAAGACCATGGCAGATTTAACTGCACTCATGACCCGTTTCTGTGCGGGTGAAGATACCTGGTTGGCTCGTAGAAGCAATAGCTCCGGCGACCCCGACACTTAGGAGGCCAAGGACGGCAATGGTAGACCATGCCACAATAAAATAAACGTCGGAGCAATAATGACGACGTAGATGATACGACAGTCAATGCCGGATTCAGTGGTTCTAAATCCGGTCAGCGAAAGAAACCTTTCAAAGGCAACAGGGATGATCCATCCAACTTGGACAAAATCCTTGAGAGGCCCTGTCAGATTCACGGCACACCTGACAAGCCTGCTAACCACACCAATACGAATTGCTGGGTTTTCAAATAGGCCGGTAAGTTAAATACCAAACACAAGGGAAAGGGACCTCCAAGTGAGGATGATGATGAGCCCCCTCAGCCAAACACCGGGGGCCAAAAGCAGTTTCCCCCCGAGATGAAAACAGTGAACATGATCTATGTCACCCACATTCCCAAAAGGAAGTGCAAGCGTGCACTAAGGGACGTCTATGCCATAGAGCATGTCGCCCCAAAATTCAACCCATGGTCAGCCTGTCTGATCACCTTTGATCGCAGGGATTACACAACCAGTATCCATCATGGGGGTTCGGCCACCCTGGTACTCGATCCAATCATTGACAGATACAATCTCACTAGAGTCCTTATGGACGGCGGCAGTAGTCTCAACTTGATCTATCAAGACACTGTCCGCAAGATGTGTATCAATCCATCAAGAATCAAGCCTAGTAACACTACCTTCAAAGGTTTGATACCCAGCACGGAGGCCTGTTGTACGGGCTCATTAACACTAGAGGTCGTATTCAACTCCCCAGACAACTTCCGAAGTGAAGAACTGATCTTCGACATCGTCCCCTTCCGCAGTGGTTATCACGCACTGCTCGGACGAACTACTTTTGCCTGCTTTAATGCAGTCCCACACTATGCTTATTTGAAGCTTAAAATGCCCGGACCATGCGGTGTCATTACAGTCAATGGAAACATGGAGCACTCCCTCCGTACCGAAGAACACACTGCGGCCCTTGTAGCCGAGGTGCATGGCGGCCTCATCAAGCCGAATAATTTATCGGACGTCAAGGCCAATGAAATCTCTAAACAAGTATGGTCCACACATTACTGCAATAATTCGACGGATCCGGACCTCGATTAACAATTCGGCCTCCGCCGATTGCCCCATAAGGTTGCGGCTTATGTACCGCGTGTACATAACCATGCACTCAAAATACCTTGGGCAACATCGGAGGCACACTGTGGAAAAAGTCCATAGTACGGCGTGACCCTGTTTGGACCTCACACATTTTTCCACTACAGGTTCATTAAGAGCCCTATCTGCCGTATGGTTGCCTCAGGGATCCTTTCAAGGCTAGTCTTTCCCTTCTTTACGGACAACCATCAAATACCCCTATCAAAGGATTCGTTACTAAGGAGAAATGGTGCAGACGTGTGGCAGGGCACCACTGGAGTCTTTGAACCGTTACTTTTAGGCCCTGTGTTACACTTTCCCTTATGTAAATTTTTAGGCATGTAACATGACCTCAATATCTATGGCATTGTCTGTCGAAACATGCTTTGACGTATTAATGAGGATATAAAGTAAGCAGATGATCGCCACCTTTTGTTTGGTACTTATATTATAACATCATCCGTATTCCCTCCTTACTTTCAACTGACATACGCGCATCAGCCTGACCTTCATACCAGGGGCTATATTCGGCCTCGCACATTCTTAAGTCCGAACACCTATAGGGAACTCTTCGTCTTCCCGGATATTGCACTATATGCATCGGCTCCGAATCATGTCTTTGGTCTATAGTTGGTTTTCCCGGCTCCTGTGTTTGCCACCTTACGTTCCGCAAGTTCGGCTAAGGTAGCAAAGGGAGAACTACTCAGATTGTATTTCTAGTTCGTCCGGTCAAGTACCTCAGTAGAGAAAGCCGAAAACTGACTGTCATGATATGCGAGGGTTGGTCAGCGATCCGGTGACTTAGTGTTATACTACAAATCGTTTGCGATTTATGCCGTGTCATACAAGGGGCTGGGATTCGACCAGCCATGTTGCAAAGGCGCCGTAATCTGCCTCGCCGTTCACGCAACATGGCCTAGTACTTAGCCCCACCAATGGACTCCTATGGCTATGTGAAGATAATAAAGCTGTATAGTCTCATTGCCTAGTTCATCTAGCGGACGACTCCTCCACGGACCAAGACGTTGGATAAAGTGCGGATACGCGTTTGTGAATACCCCGGAAATACTTACATGGGGGCGGAAGCCGACAACTAGCAATCTTCAGAAATATAACGTCCACACAAGAGGATAAATTAACACAATCAAAAGGTGCAAGCATAAATATTTCACATCATGAGTTCATTACATGGTTTTTACAAAACCAAACTCCACTAATCAAATATGACATCCTTTGAACATTGGCCATCTACAATTTGGGCTCCCTCGAGGACCTTGCTGAAGTACCTCTCCAGCCTCCGGTAATCCTTGTCTTCGGGCGGCCCTACGGTTGCAATTTCGGTGGCCTTCATCTTCATCCATTGCATCTTGACGCGGGCGAAGGTCATCCGGGCACCTTCTATGCAGGCCAACCGCTTTATGGCATCAATCCGAGGATGCGCGTTGACTAGCCGCTTCATGAGTATGATGTAGCTGCTGGGCATGGGCTCGGCTGGCCAAAGTTGGACTATTAAGTCCTTCATGGCCAATCCGGCCACCCTATGCAGCTCGGTTAGCTGCTTCAGCTGGTCGCTGAGGGGCGTCGGATGCTCTGGCACAAGATACTGCAACCAAAACAGATTCTCCATCGAGCTCCCCTCTTTGGCTCGGAAGAACTGCGCGGCGTCAGCAACACTCCTCGGCAGATCTGCAAACGTGCCTGGAGAACTCTAAACTCAGATCAGCAAGACATATCTCCTACTTGCAAATTTACTCTGCAGAAGAAAAGCCTTACCCGTTGCTATCTGCCTCGCCTGCTGGATCTCCTGGCGGGCGCTCTGGGACTCAACCCGGGCCTCCTTTATATCCTGGAGAGCCTTGGCGAGTTCGGATTCTTGGTCCATAGTCTTCTGCTCTAAGGACTCGTACTTGTTAATGCGTCCTTGAGCTCTAGCTCGACTTCGGCCACCCAAGCCTCATGTTGGCGGCGAGCGGTCTGCTCTGCCTCCAACTCCTTAGCCGCCTTGTCAGCAGACACCTTATTCGCCTCCGCATCCTTCTGGGCTTGGGCAAGCGCACCTTTGAGGGACTCGACCTCAGCTGCGCCTGAGGGAGTCCTGGATTAAGGGGTGCTCGGACAGCCGGACTATATGCGAATGCCAGACTGTTGGACTATGAAGATACAAGATAGAAAACTTCGTCCCGTGTCCGGATGGGACTCTCCTTTGCGTGGAAGGCAAGCTTGGTTGTTAGGATATGAAGATTCCTTTCTCTGTAACGGACTCTATGTAACCCTAGCCCCCTCTGGTGTCTATATAAACCGGAGGGTTTAGTCCGTAGGACAAGAACAATCAGAATCATAGGCTAGCTTCTAGGGTTTAGCCTCTACAATCTCATGGTAGATTAACTCTTGTAATACTCATATCATCAAGATCAATCAAGCAGGAAGTAGGGTATTACCTCCATCGAGAGGGCCCGAACCTGGGTAAACATTGTGTCCCCCGCCTCCTGTTACCATTAGCCTTAGACGCACAGTTGGGGACCCCCTACCCGAGATCCGCAGGTTTTGACACCGACATTGGTGCTTTCATTGAGAATTCCACTTTGTCGTCACCATAAGGCTTGATGGCTCCTCCAATCATCTACAACAACGCCGTCGAGGGTGAAACTTTCCTTCCCGGACAGATCTTTGTATTCGGTGGATTCGCACTGCGGGCCAACTCGCTTGGCAATCTAGAGCAGGCCGAGAGCTACGCCCCTGGCCGTCAGGTCAGGTTTGGAAGCTTGAACTACACTGCCGACATCCCGGAGACTTGATCTTCGACGGATTCGAGCCCATGAAAGCTGCGCCCTGTCGCCACGATGAACATGACCTAAATCTATCATCAGACTGTGTGCAGGAGAGTGCGCCTATAACCGCACTAGCCTTAGATCTAGAGCAGAGCATGCCATCCAAGAGCGGGAGGTTCAACCTCGCCATGAAAGTCGCAGACTCAGCGGCGCTAGTGCCGAATGCAGACCTAACGTCCAACGAGGCCTGTGTCATTGGAACCTCAGACTCGTCTCTGGCTACAGGCGCCGAACTGCGTGAATCCGCACCCATCGAATCCGACTAGCGCCGATCTTAGAGTTCAGCTCTGCGGACACCTTCCAACACTCACCCCTAGGCGACGTGTTAAACTCATTAAAGTCTCTCTCCTTGACAGGAGAGCCCTCGCAGAACTATGTCCGGCTTGAGTGGGAAGCGGACGACGAAGAACTTCGTTGCCCACCCACCACCCACTTGATAGCCACTGTCGACGATTTGACCGACATGCTCGATTTCAACTTCGAGGACATCGACGGTATGGACGACGATGCCGGAGAAGAACAGGAACCACCGCCCACATGGCGCTGGACAACCACCTCCTCATACAATATATACATGGTGGATACACCCAAAGAAGACAATGGCGATGACATAAAAGATGCAGTTGATGATAAACTTCGTGAGAAGTAGTCTAAGCGCCGACGTCAGCGGTGCCGCTTTAAATCACGCCATGGTAAAAATAGCGATACCGACACAAGAGAGAATAGCAATCTAGACAATGCCGAAGACAACGAAGACCCCGCCAAGCCAAGTTTTGAACAGGTCGAACGGGAAGATGGGCGAGCCAGCCCCAATGAACAGGTCGTGAACGATGACTCGGAGGACAGCAATTACATGCCTCTCTCTGAGGACGAGGTGAGCCTTGGCGACAAAGAATTTATCGTGCCAGAGGATCCCGTCGAGCAGGAGCATTTTAAGCGCCGCCTTATAGACACGGCTAAGAGCCTGAAGAAGAAGAAGTAGCAGCTTCAAGCCGATCAAGATCTGCTCACTGCTAGATGTACTGAGGTCCTGGCAGCCGAGGAATATGGACTCGAACGCCCAACCAAAAGTTACCCGAAGCGCAAATTGCTACCTCAATTTGATGACGAGGCACTAAAGCCGACACTACCAGCGCATAATGCGGCTGACCGACCACCGCGTGGTCGAGACAAAGCGGCAATTCAACACGAACACTAGCCGGCACCACGTCACCGAACAAATAGAAATACAATAACTCGGGGATACACACATGACCTGCGGTACGACTAGGAGAATAGAGCATGCCAGACCAGATCGATCCACAGATCGCGGGGGTGCGCCCGAATGCGCAACCACGCCGGTTATAACAAATACACATCTGTCCGGGCCGAATACCGCAGACCGGCTCCATTCGAGCTGCGTTGCGACGTAGCCCGACACAGATGCGCCGCACACCCCCTATGCTTCACCGATGAAGTAATGGAACATGAATTCCCAGAAGGGTTCAAACCCATAAACATTGAATCATATGATGGTACAACAGACCCCGCGGTGCGGATCGAGGACTTCCTTCTCCATATACATATGGCCCGCGGCGATGATCTCCATGCCATCGAGGACCTCCCACTAAAACTCAAGGGACCAGCTCGGCACTGGTTGAACAGTCTTCCCGGAAACTCCATCGGTAGTTGGGAGAACCTGGAGGACACATTCCTTGACAACTTCCAATGCACTTATGTCCGACCTCCGGACGCCGACGACTTAAGTCATATAATCCAACAGCCCGGAGAGTCAGCCAAGAAATTCTGGACTCGGTTCTTAACTAAAATGAACCAAATCGTCAACTGTCCGGATGTCGAAGCCCTAGCGGCCTTTAAGCACAACATCTGTGACGAGTGGCTCATCCGACACCTCGGCCACGAGAAGCCAAAGTCCATGGCAGCCCTTACGATAATTATGACCCGCTTTTGCACGGGCGAGGATAGCTGGCTAGCTCGTAGAAACAGCACCTCAAGTAAGCCTGGCACTTCCGAAGCCAGAAATAGCAATGACAAGCCCCGACGCAACAGACATAAGCGTCGAAATAATGGCAATAACACCGAAGACACGACCGTCAATGCCAGATTCAGCGGCTCCAAGTCCGGTCAGCGGGAAAAGCCATTTAAGAGAAATAATCCGGGCCCGTCCAGCCTGGACCGCATACTCGATCGTCCATGCCAAATCCACGACACCCCCGATAAACCAGTCAATCATACCAACAGAGAATGTTGGGTCTTTAAACAGGCCGGCAAATTAAATGCCGAAAACAAGGAGAAGGGATCGCAAAGCGACGACGACGAGGAACCTCGACCACCGAACACAAGGGGACAGAAGAAGTTTCCGTCCCAAGCTAAAATGGTGAATATGATATACGCAACCCATATCCCCAGAAGAGAGCGGAAGCACGCACTAAGGGGCGTCTATGCGATGGAGCCAGTCGCCCCAAAATACAACCCGTGGTCCTCCTGTTCAATTACCTTTGATCGAAGGGACCATCCGACTTGTATCCATCATGGCGGTTCAGCCGTACTGGTGCTAGACCCTATTATCGACGGATTCCACCTCACACGCGTTCTCATGGACGGCGGTAGCAGCCTGAACCTGCTCTATCAAGATATAGTGCGCAAAATGGGTATCGATCCCTCAAGGATCAAGCCCACAAAAACCACCTTTAAAGGTGTCATACTAGGTGTAGAGGCCTGCTGTACGGGCTCAATCACACTGGAAGTGGTCTTCAGATCCCCAAATAATTTCCGAAGTAAAGAATTAATCTTCGACATCGTCCCCTTTCGCAGCGGCTATCGCGCACTGCTCAAACGAACCGCATTTGCTCGTTTCAACATGGTGCCGCACTATGCGTACCTTAAGCTCAAGATGCCCGGTCCTCGCGGTGTCATAACAGTCAATGGAAATATGGAGCGCTCCCTCCGTACAGAGGAGCACACTGCGGCCCTTGCAGCAGAAGTACAGAATAGCCTTCTTAGGCAAAGCCTCAATTCGGCAATAAAGCCCCCGGATACCGTCAAGCGAGTCCGAGCTACTCTGCAACAGGACCGTCCGGCTCGTCCAGAGCTCAGCTAGCAATTCAGCCGCCGTCCTAGACCCACGGAAGTGGTAAAATTCGTGTCGCACGTACACAACTACGCACTCAAAATACCATGGGAACGGGCGGAGGCACAGCTAGACCGCGGTCCACAATGCGGCTCAACCGCTCCTAGATCCGCATACCTTCACTTTTTCTCTTTCTTTCAGGTTTCTTCTCCTCTCGAGGCCTTCTCTAATAAACCTGCTCATCGGACCCGTAGCGGGACGAATACACCAAGAAAGTTAGGGGCTTGGACGTACAAGGGAATACCCAGGTGGCCTCTGCTAATGATCGCCATACCTGTTTTAAATACCCGCACGCAGCTCGCTCTTGGTCACGGCATGTTAAATAGCCTTATTTGCTTATTGCACTACTTGTACACATACGCTTCGACGTATTAATCAAATTACAAAGAAAAATAATTGGCAGTGTTTGCTTATTACCTAATTTTTTCTTGTCTATCTATTTTCAATTGCACCCGTACATTCTGGTACGCCTTAAAACGCCAGGGGCTTCATTGTACCCCATAACACGGCTAGAAAGTCCGAACACTTTTACAGTATAGTTCGGCACCCCAAACTTATATCATTATATGCATTGGCTTCGAATCATGTCTTTGGTCAATAGTTGGGTTGCCCGGCTCCTGTACTTGCTACCTTACGTTCCGCTATATCGGCTAGGGTAGTAAAGGGAGAACTACTGCGATTGTGTCCCGGTTCTTCCGGACGAGCACCTCAGTAGAGAAAGCCGAAAACTAACTATCATGATGCAGCGAGAGCTGGTCAGCTGTTCAAGAGGTTCTCAAATTGTTGGAGATTTCTTCCGCTTTATGCAAGGAAACGGTTTTTATTTGATTAGGCGTGTTTAGTGCCCCAACTTCGGATTTCCGAATACCAGGGGCTATGCCAAAATTTAAAATACTAAAACTCCTATGGCTAAGTGAGGGTGATAAAGCGGTATAGTCTGATTGCATTGTTCGTTGTGCAAAACACCTCCTTAAAGGACCAAAAACTTGGGTAAAGAGTGTTTAGATTTATCCCGAACACCCCTGTACTAGTACATGGGGGCAGAAGCCGACAACTGGCCAACTCTCAGATTTTATAAATGGTCGCACAAGAGGTAAAATTTTAAATAACAAGCATTATATTACATAAGGACCTTGTTCCATATTACAGGACAGGATAAAACAATGCTTTCAGGGGAAAATGATATCCTTAGCACATTGCTCCGCCACAAGGCGGGATCCCTTCATGACATTGTCATAGTACATCTCGGGCTTGCGGTGCTCCTTGCCCTCGGGCGGACCCCTCGGTCATCAACTTTGTGGCATCCATCTTCGCCCAGTGCACCTTGGCACGGGCAAAAGCCATCCGCGCACCCTCAATATAGACCAACCGCTTGACAACATCAAGCCGAGGACAGGCACTGACCAGCCGCTTCATGTGTCTGAAGTATCTACTGGGCATGGGCTCGGCAGGCCATAGCCGGACTATTAGGTCCTTCATGGCCAGTTCGGTCACCTTGTGCAGCTCGACCAGCTGTTTTAGCTGGTCGTTAAAGGGCACTGGATGTTCTGGTCCAAGGTATTGAGACCAGAACAACTTCTATGTAGAGCTCCCTTCTTCGGCTTGGAAGAACTCTGCAGCATCCGATATGCTGCGCAGCAGATCCGCAAACGCTCCTCGAGAACTCCAAATTCGAGTAAGTAAAAAGAATGTTTCTTTCACATACTTGCTTTGCATAATAAAACCTTACCCGCCGCAATCTGCTGGGCCGCCTAGATTTCCTGGAGGGCGCTCTGGGCTTCGGCTCGGGCATCTTGCACGCTCTGGCGGGCCTTGGCAAGTTTAGACTCTTGAGTCTTCAAATCACGCTCTAAGGACTCGTACTTTTTGACGGTGTCTTGGAGCTCTTGCTGGACCTCGCTCACCCGGGCCTCCTGCTTCTCACGCGTGGCACATTACTTAGCCGCTTTGTCCTCAGCCTCGGCCAACGCCTTCTTGAGGGCCGCTACTTCGGTTGCGGCCCCTAATAAAGTTCGTGACACTTTAGTCTGTAGGAACTTTTCATCCTTCCTAAATATGAAGCACCGATTAGTGCATACCTTGGCTGTCCTCCAGCTGCTTCTTCACGAGGCCGAGTTCTTCCTCGGCCCGCTCCAGATTCCATGTCAAGCCAGAGACCTCCGCAGTATGAGCAACAGCGGCCAGCAGAGACGCCTGCTTATTCACGTAGACATGTTATGTTAGACTCCTGCGGAAAAAAAATTGATCCTCTGTTTGGTTTTTCTTTCCGAACACTAAACAGAGCATCAGGGGCTACTGTCTACAAGGTGATATTCTTTTACAACTATACTACTTACCTCAAAGCCTGTTAGAAGGCTAATGCAGGTTTTGGTCAGTCTGCTTTTGGCGGATTGAACTTTCCCAATCACCGTACTCATAAGAGTACGGTGTTCTTCCATAATGGAAGCGCCTTGTAGCGCTTCCAACAAGATATGCGGTGCCTCTGGATGGACAGAGGTCACCGGTGGAGGCGGCTTGCCCCCTCGTTCGGGAGAGGTGGTCTTCTTGAATCCGGAGCCACTTGGGTCTTCGAAGCTGTATTCGGCTAAAAGCCAAACTGAATGTGGCCCCCATCGTCGGGGTCTGTAGGGGTCTTTCCCCGCGTGTGCTCGGCAATTGGGGTGTTGTCCTCCGGCATCACCGGAACAGTCTCCTCTTGGCCCGGTATCTTTCGAGACAACACCTCGGTGTTGTCCGTGGCCTTGTGTGAGGTGGACGTTGGGAGGGACCCTGTTCATCTCCGATGGGTCCAGCGACCCCTCCGAAGAGGAGGATAACTTGATGTTGGACTGGGCCAGACTGGAGATGCATGGTCTAACACACTAAAAGCTATAAAGTTAAAAGACCGGAAATGTTATCGTGTCCGGATACTTACGATCTGGCCACGGGCTTGACCCTGGGCCCCCATTCCCTGCTGCTATTGGTGGCTGTGGCGGAGTAGTCCGAAAGGGAGATTTTCCCCTTCTTGGACGCCTCGGCCTCCCCATGTGTGGAGGCCTTCCTCTTCTTTTTCTCCCTAGTGGGATGGGAGCGGGTCTCCTCCTTATCCTTGTCGTCGTCTTTGATGGAGGAGTGCATCTCGGCGTCTTCGGATGTCACGTCTGGAACATCCTTGCGACGGAGACCACCTCTGGTCCCCCTTTGCCGCCTTCTTGGCTTTCTTCTCCGGCACTTCATAAGGTGCCGAAAAAAGCATCTTCGTCAGAAGAGGCGTTTCTAGATCTTCAAGTAGCGGAGCCGGACATTCAATCTCCTCCGCTATCGCTACCCAGGCCTGAAAGATTGGTATAGAGGCTTAGGTTCCTCCCGTAGATATGCCAGTAAAAGATATACCTTACAAAACATAGAAGAACTTACCAGATTAGCCCGGTGTTTCGCGCTAAGCCCGCGATCTTCAGACGTGGGTGGTGGTATCTCCCCGGTCTTAAAAAACACCTTCCAGATGCCTTCGTGTGTCGTATCAAAGAGCTCCAACAGCGTCTGGTGCTTGGCCGGATCAAACTCCCACAAATTACAAGTCCGGCTCTGGAACGGAAGAATCCGGCAAAAGAGCATGACCTGGACCATGTTGACAAGCTTGATTTTCTTGCCTATCATGTTCTGGACACATGTTTGGAGCCCGGTCACTTCTTCCGCTGAGCCCCAGGCTAAACCCTTCTCTTGCCAGGAGGTGAGCAGCATGGGGACTCCGGATCGGAATTCAGGGTCGCTGCCCAGTTGGCGCCGCGCGGCTCGGTGATGTAGAACCACCCCGATTGCCACCCCTTTATCGTCTCCACAAAGGAGCCTTTGGCCAGGTGACATTGGGCATCTTGCCCAGCATGGCGCCTCCGCACTCTGCTTGTTGACCGCTCACCACCTTTGGCTTCACATTGAAGGTCTTCAGCCATAAGCCAAAGTGAGGTGGGATGTGGAGGAAGGCCTCACACACGACAATGAATGCTGAGATGTCGAGGATAGAGTTGGGGGCCAGGTCGTGGAAGCCCAACCCGTAGTAGAACATCAGTCCATGGACGAACGGGTGGAGGGTAAATCCCAACCCGCGGATGAAGTGGGAGATAAACACCACCCTTTCGTGAGGCTCCGAGGTAGGAATGATCTGCCCCTTGGCCGGAAGCCGATGAGCGATGTCTTTGGACAAGTACCCGGCCTCCCGGAGTTTCTTGATATCCTTCTCCTTGACGGAGGAGGCCATCCACTTGCCTTGCGCTCCGGATCCAGACATGGTTGGAGTGCTTTTTGGGCGGAAGAGATGGGTGCTCGGGCGCTGGAAATCGAGAATGGGTGAGCAGAGGAAGAAGAGGGCGTGGGTGAAAGAGGGGAATCCTTATCTCTTTATAAGGGCAGTAAGAATCATGTGCCTCCCCACTCGCCCCAAAACTCGCTTACTTCCCAAGCGCCGTGCTAATGGCATAGTTAGGTTACCCATGCCCACATTGATGAGAATCCCGTGATAAGGGGACACGATCTCTGCTTTGACAAGACGTGCCAATAAAACTTAGCCTTGAAATACGAAGGGGTAGGATAAAAATGGTTCTAATAAAGACCGTGCCGTGCTGTGATGTCACGCTATGTGTTGTCAGAAGATTGGACTTGTAGGATATTATACTCTCTACAGTGGTATGGGAGATTTGTTTTGCAGAGCCAGACACAATTCTTATGTTCAAGATCTACTTTGAAGTATTCGGAGAAGGAATCCGCCTTGCAATGCCGAAGACAATCTGCGCGCCGGACTCATCGTCATTGAAGCCTAGTTTAGGGGCTACTGAGGGAGTCCTAGATTAAGGGGTCCTCGGACAGCCGGACTATATGAAAATGCCGGACTGTTGGACTATGAAGATACAAGATAGAAGACTTCATACCGTGTACGGATGGGACTCTCCTTTGCGTGGAAGGCAAGCTTGGCAGTTAGGATATGAAGATTCCTTTCTCTGTAACCGACTCTATGTAACCCTAGCCCCCTCTGGTGTCTATATAAACCGGAGGGTTTAGTCCATAGGACAAGAACAATCAGAATCATATGCTAGCTTCTAGGGTTTAGCTCTATGATCTCGTGGTAGATTAACTCTTTGTAATACTCATATCATCAAGATCAATCAAGAAGGAAGTAGGGTATTACCTCCATCGAGAGGGCCCGAACCTGGGTAAACATTGTGTCTCCTGCCTCCTGTTACCATTAGCGTTAGATGCACAGTTCGGGACCCCCTACCCGAGGTCCGCCGGTTTTGACACCGACAACACCAACTATGATTATAATCACAAAAATCAATAAGTTAAAAGAATTAGTACACATATCACTTCTGGTATGTAAGTTCCGCATACCTTGCGTTTCGTCAAACCACTTGTTGACGCGGTCGAGCTCCTCATCGGCTAATCAAAGCTTCTGATTGAGCTCGGCAACCTCTGCGGCCTGGGCAGTAGCCGCTAACATGGATGCCTGTCTAACACATTAGCACAGAATATTAATAGTTTATCTTAGGATCCTCTATCCGGATTGTTCTAATCCGGACAGAGTCTCAAGGGCTACTATCTATACGTGGGTTCATCCGTTCATATGAAAAACCTGTTAGAGGATTACATCGCGTACCTCAAAGCCCGTCAGTAGGCTATTGAAGGCTTCGTTCAGTCTGCTTTTCACGGACTGAACCTTTTCCATAACCGCACCCATCAGGGTGCGGTGCTCCTCCACGATGGAAGCACGTTGCAGCGCTTCCTCCAGAGCATGAGCGTCCTCCAGATTAATGGAGGCTGTGGGAGTCCTGGATTAGGGGGTCCTCGAGCGTCCGGTCTATTAATGTGGGCCGGACTGATGGGCTGTCAAGACACAAGACAGAAGATTATCTCTCGTGTCCGGTGAGGACTCTCACATGTGTGGATGGCAAGTATAGCTGTCCGGATATATTATTCCTTTCTGTAAAACCGACTTTGTACAACCCTAAGCCCCTCCGGTGTCTATATAAACCAGAGGGTTAGATCGGAGGCAGGAAGACAACATTGCTAGGCTAGCTATCTAGGTTTAGCCGAATCGATCTCGAGGTAGATCAACTCTTGTAACCCCTATACCCTCGAATATAATCAAGTAGGAGTAGGGTTTTACTTCCATTAAGAGTGCCCGAACCTCGGTAAACACTGTGTCCTTTGTCCATAGTTACCATTGATCCTTAGACATACAGCTTGGGCCCCCCTACCCGAGATCTGCCAGTTTTGACACCGACATTGGTGCTTTCATTGAGAGCTCTGCTGTATCGTCAACAGAAGGATCAACGACTCACCTCTTCATCAAGAATGATGCCGCGTCCAGGGAAACCTTTCTTCCAGGACAAATCTTTGTGTTCGGTGGCTTCGTGCTTCGTGCCAAGTCGATCACCCCCCTCGAGCAGGTCGACAGTTATGCCTCCGGCCTCCAGATCAAGTTTGGAAACCTGAACTACGTTGTTGACATCCGAGGAGACCTAGTATTCGACGGGTTCGCCGCCTCGGCTGCCACTCTGTGTCCCCACTGCGAAGACTCTTCAGATCCCCTGTCAGATCCCGTCCAGGGGTCAACACTCACACCTGCCTTGGCCTTAGATCCGTGGCAGGTCTTACTGTCCGAAGACGGGAGCTTGAACCCCGCCGGAGTTCTTCCCCCTATGGAACTTTCGACCGAAGACCCAGATGCAATCTTAGACTTGGCTCTGGGCAACCATCCCGAACTGCCGAAGTCTGCACTTAGCGGGCTTGATCAGGCACCCCACGCCGAATTCAGCATAGCCGATCAGCAGTTTCCGGTCCCACTTCCTCTCTTAGATAAAGCATTGGGTTTGATGCAGTCTCTCGCCATCACGGAGGCTTTACCTCCAAACTGTACCCAACCCGGACTGGGGGCTGAGAGAGTGGAATTTTATGCCCCACTCACCACCCACTTAATAGCCACTGTCGAGGACTTAACCGACATGTTGGACTATGCGTCCGAAGACATCGGCGACATGGATGACGATGCCGACACTGAACCAAGCCAAGTCCCACCCGTCATGGGGCGTTGGACAGGCACCTCAACCTATGATGTGTACATGGTGGACACTCCGAAGAACGACAAAGATAACCCGAGCCCGGATGAGGACAAACCCGTCGACAAACCACCAAAGCGCCAATGTCAGCAGTGCCGCTCATGATCGCGTCGGGCAAAGGATAGCAATACCCGCACTGGAGATAATGAGACTCCGGACAACACCGAAGATCCCGAATACCCCGTCGAGCCCACATCCGAACAGGACTAAAGGGAAGAGGGTGAATATAGCCCCGGACACGCTGACAACAAAGATGCGGAGGACAACAACTATATGCCAGAATCCGACGAGGAGGTCAGCCTCGGTGACGAAGACTTCATTGTCCCAGAGGAACACCTCGACCAAGAACGCTTCAAGCGACAACTCATTGCTATAGCCCGGAGCCTGAAGAAGAAGTAGCAGCCGCTCAAAGTCGAGAAAGATACGCTGAATGAAAAGTGGACTAAGGTCCTGGACGCTAAGGAATACGGCCACGGACGTCCTGTTAAAAGTTACCATAGGCGCAAGCTGCTGCCACAATTTGACGATGAAGCCCTTGAGCCAATACCATCGAAGTACAATCAGACAGACCAACCAGACCGACCACCACGTGGACGGGATAAAACAGCATATCAAGCCGAACACCAACCCGCACCCCCTTGCCGAAGAGGCGGGGAGACGGCAGCCGCAGGATACACGTTCGATTTGCAACGCGACCTAGCCAATAAAGGGGCCGCATCAGATCAATCTATGGATCAGACTAGATCAATCTACGGATCAAGGGGCCGCGCCCCGGCACGAGACAATGGCTATGAAGCACGGCATGACGACCATTACTATGCTCGGGATCAAAACTGAACTCAGATGTTAGCCGATCTCCGCCGCGACATTGCGTGATATAGAGGGGCCGCATACCCCCTATGCTTTACCGATGAGGTCATGGAACACCAATTTCTGGAAGAGTTTAAACCCGTAAACATCGAACAGTACGATGGGATGACGGATCCGGCCGTATGGATCGAAGATTTCGTTCTCCACATTCATATGGCTCGAGGAGATGATCTCCACACCATTAAATACCTTCCTCCAAAGCTGAAAGGACCAGCACGACATTGGCTAAACAACCTCCGAGAAAACTGCATTGGAACCTGGGAAGACTTGGAAGATGCTTTTAGGGCTAACTTTCAGGGCACTTATGTTCGGCTACCGGATGTCGATGACTTGAGTCACATAATTCAGCAGCCAGGCGAATCAGCTCGCAAGCTTTGGAATCGGTTCTTAACTAAAAAGAACCAGATCGTAGACTGTCCGGACACCGAAGCCTTAGTGGCCTTTAAACACAGCGTCAATGATGAATGGCTCGCCTGACACCTCGGCCAGGAAAAGCCGAAGACCATGGGAGCCTTAACGACACTCATGACCTGCTTCTGTGCGGGCGAAGACAGCTGGTTGGCTCGTAGAAGCAATAGCTCCGGTGATCCCGGCACCTCTGAGGTGCGGGACAACAATGGTAAACCTTGTCAAAATAAAAACAATTGTCGGAACAATAACAACGACGACGCAGATGATACGCAGTCAATGCCGGATTCAGCAGTCCTAAGTACGGTCAGCGGAAGAAACCTTTCAAAAGCAATAAAGACGGGCCATCCAGCTTAGATAAAATCCTTGAGAGGCCTTGTCAGATTCATGGCACACTCGATAATCCTGCAAACCACACCAATAGGAATTGTTGGGTTTTCAAACAGGCCGGTAAGATAAATACCGAACATAAGGGAAAAGTGCCTCCAAGTGAAGACGATGACGAGCCCCGTCAGCCGAACACCGGGGGTTAGAAGCAGTTTCCCCCGAGGTGAAAACAGTGAACATGATATATGTCACTCATATTCCCAAAAGGGAGCGCAAATGCGCATTACGGGACGTCTATGACATAGAGCCCGTCGCTCCCAAGTTTAACCCATGGTCAGCCTGTCCGATCACCTTTGATCGCAGGGACCACCCAACCTGTATCTTCCATGGGGGTTTGGCCGCCCTGGTTCTTGATCAAATCATTGACGGGTACCACCTCACTAGAGTCCTTATGGACGGGGGAAGCAGTCTCAACTTGATCTATCAAGATACTGTCCATAAGATGGGGATCAACCCATCACGAATAAAGCCTATTAACACTACCTTGAAAGGTGTGATACCAGGAGTGGAGGCCCGTTGCATGGGCTCAATTACACTGCAGGTAGTATTTGGCTCCCTAGATAACTTTCGCATCGAAGAGTTAATCTTCAACATCGTCCCCTTCCGCAGTGGCTACCATGCACTGCTCGGATGAATTGCGTTCGCCCGCTTCAATGCAACCCCGCACTATGCTTACTTGAAGCTTAAGATGCCTAGACCTCGTGGCGTTATTACAGTCAATGGTAATATGGAATGCTCACTCCGTACTGAAGAGCACACCGCGGCCCTTGCAGCCGAAGTATATAGCGGCCTTATCAAGTCAAATAGTTCACCGGCCAATAAAGCCAATGAAGTATCCAAACAAGTCCAGTCCACGCATAATAGCAAGCAATCAATGGATCCGGACATCGATAGCAGTTCGGCCTCCGCTGATCGCCCCACAAGGTTGCGGCTTATGTACGGCGCGTACACAATTATGCACTAAAAATACCTTGGGCGGCGTCGGAGGCACACTATAGAAGAGGTCTATCGCACGTCTTGACCATAGTTGGACCGCATATATCTTTTTTTCCTTTTAACGTGGGTTCATCAAGAGCCCTACTTGCAAGATGGTTTTTGTAGGAGATCCTTTTAAGGCTGGCGCGTTTCAACAATCAAATACTCCTCTTAAGGGACTTACTAAGGAGCAAAGGCGCGGACGTGCGGCAGGGCATCATTGGAGCTTCTTTCCGAACTATGATTTTTTAGGCCCTGTGCTAGACCTTCCCTTATGTAAAAACTCTTTTTTCTCTTTGGCATATAATATGACCTTAATATTGAATGACACTGCTTGTCATCAACGTATCAATAAAGATATGAAGGATGCAAAGGATTATCACCTTCTTGGTTTAGTCTTGGTTCTTTCCTTGTCACCTGTGCTCCCCCTTACGTTCGACTGACATACGTGGTTTTGGCACGGTCTTCATACCAGGGACTGTATTCAGCCCCGCAAAATTCCCAAGTCCGAAGACCTATTGGGAACTCTTAGGCGTCCCGGATATGGCATTATATGCATCGGCTCCAAATCATGTCTTTGGTCTATAGTTGGGTTGCCCGGCTCCTGTGTTTGCCACCTTACGTTCCGCAAGTTCGGCTAAGGTAGTAAAGGGATAACTACTGTGATTGTATTTTTGGTTCGTCCGGTCAAGTACCTCAGTAGATAAAGCTGAAAACTAACTGTCATGATAAGCGAGAGCAGGTTAGTGATCCGATGACTTGTGTTATACCATACGAGGGGGTGGGTTTTTGACCAGCCGCGTTGCAAAGGCACCGCACTCCGGATTGCCGATCATGCAATGAGGGGCTAGTACTTAGCGCCACTAATGGACTCTTATGGCTAAGTGAAAGTACTAAAGCGGCGTAGTCAGATTTCCTAGTTCACTCTACAAGACGCCTCCTAGATCGGATCAAGACGTTGGATTAAGTGATGTCATGCGTTCCCGAACACCCCTGTAATATTTATTTGGGGCTGAAGCCGATGACTGGTAAACTTTCAGACATATAAACAGACAAAATAGGAGGATAAACTAATCATAAAAAGAACAACCATTTTTACATCATGAGTTCTTTACATGACTCTTACAAACCAGACATAACTACTCAAATATGATGTCCTTGGAGCACTGGCCTTCTACAATACAAGCTCCCTCGAGGACCTCGTCGAAGTACCTCTCTGGCTGCTGGTGCTCCTTGCCCTCAGGTGGCCCTGCCGTGGCAATCTCGATGGCCTTCATCTTCGCCCACTGAACCTTGACGCGGGCGAAGGCCATCTGAGCACCTTCAATACAGGACGACTGCTTAAGGGCATCGATCCGAGGAAGCGCCTCCACCAGCCTCTTCACAAGTCTGAAGTGTCTGCTAGGTACGGCTTCGGCCGGCCACAGACAGACTATTACGTCCTTCATGGCCAGGCCGGCCACCCTATGCAGCTCAGACAGCTGCTTCAGCTGGTCGCTCAGGGTAACTGGAAGCTCTGGCCCAAGATACTGCGACCAGAACAACTTCTCCGTTGAGCTCCCCTCTTCGGCTCGGAAGAATGCAGCGGCGTCCACAATACTCCTTGGAAGATCCGCAAAGGCGCATGGAGAACTCCGAACTCGGGTTAGTAAAATATATCTTCTACTAACATACCTACTCTGCATGATAAAGGCCTTACCAGCCGCAATCCGCCTCGCCTCTTGGATATCCTGGCGAGCACCATGGGCATCAACCCGGCCTTCCTTCAGGCTCTCACGTGCTTTGGTGAGCTTGGAGGCCTGCTCCGAACTCTTCTGCTCCAAGAACTCGCATCTCACGATGGTGTTCTTGAGCTCCTTTTCGACCTCCCCCACCCACGGCTCATGTCGCCGGCGGGTGGTTTGCTCCTCCTCTAAATTTTCGGACACTTTGTCCGCGGCCGCCTTGCTCGCCTACGCCTCCTTCTGGGCTTCGGCAAGGGCACTCTTGAGGGATCGACCTCATCGGCGCCAACTATGACTATAGTTATACAATTTTTTGTCAGTTTAAAACGATTGACACATATACAATTTTCGGATATACCATTGGGGATATATGTTCAAACTCCTCAATGCACGGATACCTTGTGTCTCCTCAAAACACTTGTTAATGAAGATTACTTCTTCATCAGCCAGCCGTAGCTTCCGAGTGAGTTCGGAAACTTTGGCAGTCGGGGCGCTCGCCGCCAGCAAGGAAGCCTGTTGCACAATAGAGTAATATGTCGCCTCATTCGAACACTATGTGATCCTCTGTCCGGCTTTGCCAAAGCCGGACAGAGTCTCAGAGGCTAATATCTATACACAGGCATATTCCTTTATAAAAATTGGTTACAAAATTATATCGCATACCTCAAAGCCTGTTAATAGGCTGGTAAAGGCTTCATTCATCTCACTTTTGGCAGAATGAATCTTCTCAACCACCATACCCATCAGGGTACGGTCCTCCTCCATGATAGAAGCATGACGAAGTCCTTCTGCCAAAGTATCCGGCGCCTCCGGATTGATGGAGGTTGTCGGTGGAGTCGATGCTCCCCCTCCTTCAAAGGGGGTCGCTCGCCCGATTCCGGAGCCGTATGGGTCTCCGGAAAAATGTTCGGATCCGGAGCCATATGGGTCTCCGAAAAATGTTCGGCTAGGGGCCGGATTGGTCATGGCCCCCGTCATCAGTATCCATGGAGGTTGGTCCCCCTATGTCTTCGGCAACCGAGGTGTTACCCTCTGGCGCCGTCTTGATAGCCTCCCGCACCTTTCCATGGCCTGTAGAGGCTCTTCGAGACAAGACTTCGTTGTCGTCCATCGTGGTTGGCGGAGAGGCCCGCAGAGGCGGCTCGCTCTCCACCATCCCTGGCTCTAGCGAGTTACCCGGAGATGATAGTTGGGGGAGATCACAGGCCGTACTGAAGCATACAATATAATGCGTTAAAAACTACAATCATAAACACCGATATATGTGAGGCGTCCTAGTATACTTACGAGTCGGACAGGGGCTTCGACCTGAGGCACCGCTCGGGGATGACTTCGACATCCGAATCCGAGTTGTCCGAGAGCGATATCTTCCCCCTCTCGGATGCCTCTGCCTCTGGTTCTGCGGAGGCCGCTCTTTTCTTCCTCCCATCTGAAGGGGAGATTTGCTCTCTTCCTCCTCCTCTTGTTCGTCTTCATCGAAGGAGAGAACTTCGGTATCTCAGGACACAGCGTCCGGAGTACCTTTATGGCGGAGGCCACCTTTGGCCTCTTTTCCCTTCTTCTTGGCCTTCTTCTCCGGCGCCTAGTATGGTGTCAGGACTAGCATCCTCGCCAGTAGAGGATCAACTGGGTTTTCGGGCAGCGGAGCCGGACACTTGTTCCGCTCTGCCTTCTTCGTCCAGCCCTGATTAAATGATGAAATTCTAAGTGTACCCTTTTGATTTCTGAACTAAGTTATGTTTGGAAACAAAAAAACTTACCGGGGAAGCTGGGTGAGCATAGTTGAGGCTGATGTTGTCGGTCGTCTCCGGCCACGACTTCTGGGCCTTGAAAAGCAGCCTCCAGATATCTTCATGCGTTGTGCCGAAGAATTGTTGCAGGGTCCACGGCCCTGCCGGGTTGAACTCCCACAGATGGAGAGGCCGGTGCTGGCAGGGAAGGGTCCGGCGGAATAGCATCACCTGGACCACGTCTGTGAGGCTGGTGTTCTTTTCTATGATGTTTTTGATGCGCTTTTGCAGTATCAACACCTCGTCGGCCGACCCCCAGTCTAGATCCTTGTTGATCCATGACGCGAGACGCATTGGGGGTCCGGACCTAAACTCAGGAGTGGCTGCCCAGTTGGTGCCACGAGGTTCGATGATGTAGAACCATTCCTGCTGCCATATCTTGATAGTTTCCACGAAGGCACCTTTGGGCCAGGTGACGTTGGGGAGTTTACTCACCATAGCACCTCCGCAATCTGCATGCTGCCCGTCCACCACCTTTGGCTTCATGTTGAAGACTTTGAGCCAAAAGCCAAAGTGGGCGGGGGGGGGGGGGGTGGAGGAGCGCCTCGCACACGACGATAAACACTGAGATGTGGAGGACGGATTTTGGGGCTAGATCATGGAAATCTAGCCCGTAATAGAACATGAGGCCGCAGACAAAAGGGTGAAGTGAAAACCCTAGTCCGCGGAGGAACTGGGGGATAAATACCACCCTTTCATCAGGTTCCGGAGTAGGCATGACCTGCTTCTTGGTAGGGATCCTGTATGCAATGTCTGTACTCAGATACCCCGCCTCCCGGAGCTCCTTGATGTCCTTCTCCCTCACGGAGGAGGCCACCCACTTGCCTTGAAAGCTGGACCCAGACATGGCTGGAGAGGTTGGTGGCAGTGGGAAAAATCGAAGCTTGGGCACTGGAGCTCAAAGATGGGAAGGCTGAGGAAGGAAGAAGGCGTGGGGTGGAAAAGAAGAATCTTTATTTGCTTATGTAGGCCGTGAATGCCAAGCGCCTGCCCCCCTAGCCTTAGAACCTCGCCTGTTCCCAATGTGGGTATGCGCCATGGTCGGTTGGATTACCCAAGTACCATTGATATGCAATCCCGTATTAAGTGGGCACGATCTCTGTTTGACAGGATGTGCCAATGAGGTGTGGCCTCGAAACACGGAACGTGGGGTGTGAAAATGGTTCAAAATGCCGAAGGGTCAAGTCTGATGCTTCGTCAAAAACTTTGTCGGTAAAAGACATTATTCTTATTTTTTTTATATATCCCGCCTTCACGGCTAAGGGTTGTGTTTAGTATGGAAAGCCAGATACAATTCTTTACAGAGGAAAGCTGATGTGTATTCTTTAAAGGAACCCGCCTTGCAATGCCGAAGACAATCTGAGCGCCGAATATATCATCATTGAAGACTAGTTCAGGGGCTAATGTGGAAGTCCTAGATTAGGGGGTCCTCGGGCGTCCGGTCTATTGATGTGGGCCGGACTGATGGCCCGTCAAGATACAAGATAGAAGATTTTCTCTCGTGTCCGGTGGGGACTCTCACATGCGTGGACAGCAAGTATAGGTGTCCGGATATATTATTCCTTTCTGTAAAACTGACTTTGTACAACCCTAAGCCCCTCCGGTGTCTATATAAACCGGAGGGCTAGATCGGAGGCAAGAAGACAACATTGCTAGGATAGCTATCTAGGGTTAGGCGAATAGATCTTGAGGTAGATCAACTCTTGTATCCCCTATACCCTCGAATATAATCAAGCAGGAGTAGGGTTTTACGTCCATTAAGAGGGCCCAAACCTGGTAAACATTGTGTCCTTTGTCCATAGTTACCATTGATCCTCAGACATATAGCTTGGGCCCCCCTACGCGTGATCTGCCGGTTTTGACACTGACAGAGGCCACTGATGGAGCTGCTGCTCCTGCCCCCTCTGTCGAGGGGGTTGTTGATCCAAACCCAGGGCCACATTGGTCTTCGGGTCGGTGTTCGGCGGGGGGCCGAACTATTGAGACCTCACACCCTCGATGGTCATGGGTGTCGCTGTCCCCCGGTCTGCGGCATCCGAGGTATCATCCACAGGCGCCTTCTTTATGGCCTCGTCCGCCCCTCCTCGGCCAGGGGAGGTCCTTTGGGATGACACCTCGGTGTCCTCCATGGTAGTAGGGAGGGGCTTGGGCAGGCAGGTGGGTCTTCTTGGAATGTAACTGGCAGGCTTCACACTTAGTGACTAGCTCGACCGCATCTTGGAGGGCTGTGGGCCAATAGAAACCTTGTCAGAATGCTTTCCCAACTAATGCCCTTGATCCAATGTGGGAGCCACACATTCCTTTGTGTATCTTAGCCATCAGTTCCTTTCCTTCTTCCCGGTAGACACACTTCAATTTCACACCATTGGGCCTCCTTCTGCATAGAGTGCCATCGACAAACTGATACATACTGTCCCTCCGGGCTACTCTTTCAGCTTCGTCTTGATCGCCGGGAAGCTCTCCGGTTTGGAGGAAGCGGACAATGTGCCTTGCCCAAGTGAGCATGTGGCTCGACAACGAGGACTAGTGGCACCTCCTCTGCTGTGGGAGCACTGGCCTCGTGCGCGGGGTCCATGGACCCTGTAGGAGGGGGTGGCCGGCAAGCTACGAGGACTTGTTTCTGGCAGGATCTCTGCCGAAAGCGGACAATCTATCGGGAGAGGCTTTCTGGTGTCCAACTTTCTGCTCTTACGGGCCATTGTTGCTGGGGATACGGAGGGCTGAGTAAGACGGAGAACAAAAGTCCCTGGTACCACAAGAAGCTTTTGCGCAGCACACTTTGACAGAAGGTCAGTTATGCTATTTTCCGCACGGGGTACGTGCTCTGTTTGCAATCCGTCAAAGTGCTCCTCCAATCTTATCACTTCCTCGACATATGCCTCCATTAATGGACTTTGATAATCCTTGTTAACTTGTCTCACCACCAACTGTGAGTCTCCTCGAATGATCGCCTTCTTAATTCCCAATTCTGCTGCAATTCTGAGCCCGACAAGGAGCCCTTCATACTCTGTTGTATTGTTGGTAGCTTCTTCCTGTGCAAAATGCATTTGGACGACATACTTCAAGTGCTCCCTGGAGGGGGCGACAAGAAGCACGCCAACCCCTGAGCCTTGCAGGGAGAAGGCACCATCAAAATACATAATCCATTCTTGGGGTGATTCCTTGCCGGGAACAACTATCTCTATCACTTCCTCATCAGGGGTTGGAGTCCATCCGGCAATAAACTCTGCCAACGCCCTGCTCTGGATATTTGATGTGCTCAAACCTCAAGCTAAAGCTGGATAACTCCAAAGCCCACTCCACTATTCTGCCGGTAGCCTCTGGGTTTCAAAGTATCCGCTGCAACGAAAAACGAGTAACAACCGTGATCTCATGGGCTTGGAAGTAGTGGCGTAGTTTCCTTGAAGCCATGGGAGGCCAAAGATCAACTTTTACATGGCAGAGTACCTCTACCTAGTCCCTTGCAACAAGGAGCTGACGAAGTACACTGGGCACTTCCACTTTCTTCTTTGCCGCGTCCTTGGGGTTGTCATCGTTGGCATGCTCGCTGCTGCTCTAATCCTTATCTGGCCCTGCCAGTCTCTGCTCAATCTCTTTCTCATCCACTTCTCGCTGTGCTACCAAGGTTGCACTGACCACTTGGTTTGTTGCCGCCAAGTATAGCAATAACGGCTCTTGAGGCTTGGGTGCGGCCAAGGTAGGCACAGAGGACAAGTACGTCTTCAGCTCTTACGAAGTTGCCTCTGCTTCAGGGGTCCACTTCATGGGACCTGCCTTCTTCAAAATCTTGAAGAACGGCAGGGCGCGCTCGACAGACTTAGAGATGAACCTGCTTAGCACGGCAATGCATCCCGTCAGGTGCCTCACATCTTTGACTGTCCTTGGCGCTTGGATCTACTCGATGGCCTTGATCTTGTTGGGATTGGCTTCGATCCCCCTGTGGGACACAAAGTATCCAAGCAGCTTGCCAGAGGGGACGACAAACACCCATTTCTCTGGGTTTAGCTTCAAGTTGATTTTCCCCAGATTTGCAAACATTTCCTCCAAATCCTGAATGAGAGTTGCTATGTCCTTGGTTTTGACTACAATGTCATCCATATAAGCCTCAATGTTTTTGTGCAGCTGAGGTTCAAAACCAATCTGGACTGCCCTTGCAAAGGTGGACCCAGCACTCTTTAATCCGAATGGCATGCGGACAAACAATACGTACCGCATGGACTGATGAACGATGTCTTCTCCTTGTCCTCATTTGACATGAAGATCCGGTGGTACCCAGAATAGGCATCCAGGAATGAGAGCAATCACAACCTGAGGTGGAATCCACTATCTGATCAATACGCGGCAAGGGGAACGCGTCCTTTGGGCAAGCCTGGTTGAGGTCTGTGAAATCAATGCACGGCCTCCACTTCCCGTTCGCCTTCCGAACCACCACTGGGTTTGCTAGCCAAGTGGGATGTAGCACTCCTCTGACTAATCCAGCTGCTTCAAGCTTCTTGATCTCTTTTGTAACAAACTACTGCCTCTCCAAGGCATGCTTCCGGACTTTCTGCTTAACAGGTCTGGCATGTGGGCAGACAGTAAGGTGGTGCTCGATTACCTCCCTGGGAACACCAGGGATATCAGATGGTTGCCAAGCAAATGCATTGACATTCACCCGCTGACAGTGTCCTGGACTAGGGGGTACTCACCACGTCATCTCCCGATCTCTTGGATTGGGCAGAGGACCCCCTAGGGCCGTTTACTCATGGGCCAGTTCGGACAGCCCCTGCCGCATACAAGGAAGACTCCACAAGACTTGGCGCCCAAGACAAGGACTCTCCTAAACCCTAGGCCTCCGGTGTCTTATATAAACCGAGGCCAGGCTAGTCAATAGATATCTCATATTCATTACTACAATCTCGTGGTAGATACATGTACTCTATACTACACCCATATGAAAACAATCAAAAGCAACATGTAGGGTATTATCTCTTCAAGAGAGCCCGAAGCTGGGTAAAACCCCGTGTCCATGTTACCATCGCTCCAAAACGTGTAGCTTAGGACCCCTACTACAAGATACGCCGAATATTGAACCGACATTGGTGCTTTCATTGAGAGCCTGCTAGGTGTTCATCATGGATCAATGGGAATCAAAATTGATGATCAGGTGATGTTTTTTCAATTAGATCAGTATTGTACAAACTGGTTTGTTTGCAAAGGATCTTTGTTGTCGCCTCTATTGTTTTGTCTACAGATCGGATCGTATTTAGCAGAGAATTCAATGGATACTGCCCAACTGATGTGATGCGAGTTGCTAGATCTAATTTGACATCACGCCTCGCTCCTCAAAAAAGGTTAAACAATGATAGTCTGCCAACAGCAACCACGCTGCAGAATCTGCTGATGTGCCACCCTAAGCGGACGCCTACAGGGACAAGTACCCAGCGGCAGCGTCGTGCAAGGCCACAAAAGAAGCGCCCACGTGCACAGATTCCAAAAAGCATCATGACGTAAAGCTGCCCAAGCTAAGTATCTGACTTGGTTCTGTTCTTTGTAGTAGTACTCTCTCCTATACTAGAAGTTGAGATCAATTTAATATTAGTACTAGTTCTCTTACTTGCTAATCGGCCTATTCAAGTGCCATCAATATAATCTGATGTTTTTCGATTAATCCGTTTTGTGTAAATCAACTTTTTCACAAATCATGGCTGCCGAATTGTGCTATTTTGCTCGCAGTCAGCCAGGATCAAGAAAATTCTAACTATGCCGACTGTACCCATCGCCTGGCAGTACATCAGGTCCGGACTCTGCAACAGCTACTAGAAGCACAATTAACTCACAAAGATGCGCTAGCCCGTGCGTAGTCCCTGAAGAAACACACACATGCAGCAGCAGCCTAGAGTTGCAGGTTCGCTGCGCCGGTCTAGCCAACAGCGATCTAGCCAAGGAGATCATGTTGAGACGGACACACGGGCCGATCGAATCCAGCTCGACGGAGCACAACACAGGGAGATTTATTTCTTTTCTCTTTTAATTCAATACCTATGTAGTCGACCGCTGGTTGTCTTCTATTTTTTCGGACAAATACGCATAATAAAAGTGCTACTACGCATATCGAGGATTGGCTTTGCAACATGTTTGGCACGGATCAGTTTCTCTGTTTGCTTTGGTCTGCTACAGTCGTCGCTGCTGGCGTTCAGGTAGTATTTTTCCAAATTATTTGTTTAGAATTATTATACACAAAATATTTTTTGTTGGCCTGTACTGCATCATTTTGGCAGAGAAATTCTACCGACGTTTGTACCTCGCATCAGTCCGGCCAGCCTCTCTCTGTCACCGCTGACATCACCGTGCCATGATGCCAACGCGCCATCGAGCTAGCCTCGGCACTCAGGCCATACTTACCAAACTTTTTTGGAATAAATTAATTATGCACCTTTTTTCATATATTGTTTGGTTTGCACTATTTTATCTGTGCAGGCAATTGACTTAGATCGGGCCGCACCATCCCCTCGGCATGGTGTCCTCGTCGCCCACCTCCATCGACCGAATTATGTCGTTGCCTTGGAGCACTGCCCTGTGTTGGCAACCCCGCATCATCGCTTCATCAACCTACTCGGCCGGAGATTCCAGTGTGACCCGGCGACCTGCTCCATCACCTCGGCTAGACTGGGGGCTTCACCTCTTCGAAGTGCCGAGCTCTTCGCTCGGCCACATCGGGCTTGGGGGTTGAGACCTTGTCCCGCACCAAGCTCGGAGCGCGTCATCGATGCAGAACACATTAACCAGCTAAGTCGCTTTCATGCTCAAAAACTACTAGTTCTAAATTTTGTTTGATTCGACCAAGTATTATACTTTTTTGGCAAAAAGTTGCTTGTGAAAAACTTCCTTATCAAAACCTTGTTTGTGACACACAAATTCAAATACCCCGTTTAACTGGGGGCTTCCTTTATGAAGCCTTTCCTGTTGCATATGATTATACTTGTACGACTTTGTTCCTTGTTCGTGTATTACGCTACAATGTGCACCATATTGACTTAAGTGTTCTGCAAGCTGGGTTGCCTTGCTCCTATGTTTACCCCTACATTCCCGATTGTTCGGCTAGGGAGTAAAGGGAGCACCTCTACGATTGTCACGACCGGGTCATCCAAGCTCGGACCTCAAACTGGGTGAAGCCGAAAGCTAGTGCTCTTATTGTTTTCAATCATGGTCAGCACACAATGGAACTCATGAGTACAAAAAATCTATAGCACAAGTCTCATAGTAACAATGAGCAACCGAAGAAAGGTATCGGTGGGGGTACTATTTTCTTCGAAGATGCTTCTTACACTTTGTCAGTAATATAGCATAAGTTCCCCGAGCGCGCTTTGTCTGTTACAGCCTTATGGCCTGATTGCCTAGTTATCAGAAACACCAACGATATTCTCGACAGGTGGAGTACATAACACTTTTCGGCCCTTGACCGAAGAGGGAGAAGCCAACGGTCGGTTAAGACGCGTTTAAAGTTCGGGTGAACACATATATGATATAAGTACTTTGGTACATACAATCATTATACATAAAATTCTTTCACCCAAGTCACTTGGGGGCTCTTAAATTTATATGAACTATTTTATAATAAATGTTCTTGTTCTTAGTCGTTGCAAAGTCTTTTTCTATCACTCCTTTTTTTGACGCGAGTGTGTGGTCAATAGCCGGGGAGCCTAATTTCTCTCTCAAAGCCGCTAGAGTTTAGTTTGCTAAACTGACCTAATGAGAATTACTCCGCCTTCGGGATAGGAGGTTCAAGCTGTAGGCTGACCCACTTGAAGTCTTGAGATAGGATGTGTCATGTTAAAGCACGACATAAGCACTTTTTTTCTAAGTCCAGTTTTCGGATTGGCACCGAACACTTGATCTAGTTCGGACATCAAGTTTTTACTGAAGTTTTTGGTTTTCCAAGCCCATGGCACTTTTAAACTATTTTTGTGTTTCCAGCATTAGTCTCGTAGTGCAACGCCGGACACATTTAGAAATTCGTCAAAAACATTCTCGAATATTGCTATATATGCATTGGTTTCGAATTGTGTCTTCGGTCAATAGTTGGGTTGCCCGGCCCCTGTGCTTGCCTCCTACGATCCGCTTTGTTCGGCTAGGTGTGCAAAGGGAGAACCACTGTGATTGTGCTTCCAGCTCGCATGGTTAAGCACCTCAGTGGAGAAAGCCGAAAACTGACTCTCACAATAAGCGTAAACTGGTCAGTGATCCGATGACTGTGTTAAATGGCAGGCCGTTCATAACATTGGCCAAAGTGTTTACGGCTTGACCTCAGATGTCGCCGAACGCTAACCGGGGGCTAGTAACTGGCCTCCCAACTCTAAGCTCCTATGACTAAGAGAAAGTTATAAAGCGAGCATATCTGATTGCCTCGTTTCTGCTAACACAACCACCTTCGGGCACCAAGACGTCAGCTAAGGGTTGTTTTGTTACTACGGAAACACCCTGCGTAGCATCTGGAAGCCGACGATGGGCCACTTTCAACTGATAAACGGCCACAACGGAGTCAAAATAAACATATCATCAGCATTTGTATTTAATATACAAGGGCTGCCTTCCGTAATCATCATTATAAAGCCATAAATATGCATCAATCTGACTTAAGATTTTGGCCAAGCTGGGTTGCCTGGCTCCTGTGCTTACCCCTACGCTCCTGATTGTTCGGCTAGGCGGTAAAGGGAGCACCTATGTGATTGTTACTACTGGGTCATCCGAGTTAGTACCTCAGACTGGGTGAAGCCGAAAGCTAGCAATCTTAAAGTATCACATTGGTCGGCAATGACGAAAGTGAAATTTTTGGTTCATTAATACCATAGAGTTCGGGAACTTTCCCCGAACTAAATCCTCAATATTTTTCTCCTGCATTGATCAGAGGTGAGGTTTCATGATCATGGTTGGCATGACAACCCAAAGAAAGGAACTGATAGCGGGACTATTTTCTTTGAAAGATGTTTCTTACGTTAAAAAGTAATATAACATATCTCTCCATGTACCTTTGTTTATAAAACCGTATGGCCGAATTGCCTTGTTTGTCGTAAATCTTTGCCCTTGTAAAGGCTTTATAAAGTGGGACAAACACTCCCCGGCTACTGGCCGAGGAGGTTGAAGCCAATGGTCGGTCAATAAAGTTTTGTACAATGCGGATTCGAGCATTAATGATGTAGAGTACTTGGATACATAGAATCATTACACATAATTTGTGATTTTACTTCGAATATCGATCCTTAATTCGGTCACCGTACCCACATTAAGGATCGGGGGCTACTAGGCTTCGTGCTTATTATTTACAAATATTAAAGGGGTACATTGATCCCCTGATCTGGTGTTGCCATCCGACCAGTGTCTCGGGGGCTACTGCATTGCCTGTTCAATGCAGAAAATTCAAAGTGCTCAGTGTTCGGCTTAACCGAACTATGCGCAAATGCGTCTTTGGACTACAATAGGTACCATATGGACCTATCCGGCATCAAGCTAGTATATTATGGCGACTTCTCAAAACCCTATCTCAAGGGTCCGTCCGCCGATCACTATCTCCTCTAAAGTGCATCCCGGAATTTTAGGCCAACACACACCTTGAGGGCTGCTGGCTACATATCTCGTCAGTAATAAATTGCATCAATTGGAAATAAAATCCGCAAACAATCAGCCCAAGCCCGAGGTGGTGCGTCATTTTGGAAGCATAAAGCTCGGATGCAAGCGGCTGGCTCTATAGAGGGCATTTCCGGCACTAAGCTCAGCTAACTCCCTTCAAACTCCTTCAACTTTTTTGAACCAAGGTGATCTATGACACCTGGATAGAGTCCAGCGTTGGAGCTCGGATACAGTCCGGCGTTGGAGCTTGGACATAGTCCGGCGTTGGAACTCGGATACAGTCCGACGTTGGATCCGGATACATTCCGGCGTTGGAGCTCGGAAGCGGTCCGGCGTTGGTGCTCAGCTGCAAAAGATACCTCGAATAGGCCCTGCCGCATACAAGGAAGACTCCACAAGACTTGGCGCCCAAGACAAGGACTCTGCTAAACCCTAGGCCTCTGGTGTCTTATCTAAACCGAGGCCTGGCTAGTCAATAGATATCTCATATTCATTACTACAATCTCGTGGTAGATACATGTACTCTTTACTGCACCCATATGAAAACAATCAAAAGAAGCATGTAGGGTATTATCTCTTCCAGAGAGCCCGAAGTTGGGTAAAACCCCGTGTCCATGTTACCATCGCTCCAAAACGCCTAGCTTAGGACCCCTACTACGAGATACGCCGGATATTGAACCGAAACCCGCAGGAAGGCAACGAGCGCGCTTTCCTATTTGTCATCGAGGGTGGCGCTGATGGTGAAAGTAGCATTAATGCCAGCCAGCCCTGCCGGGACCTTTTTTACTTGCGGAGCAGCAACCTTGGATCTCTTGCTGTTGGAACACTCTGGCATGTCGTCAACGGGTGTCGTGCACTCGGAGGTGGCCTGCTTCCCAGACTCTTTGCCAGAGGTCCTACAATCCTGTTTCTTCCCATTGCTCTCCTTGGCAGGAATTTCTGCCATCGCGGCCTCTGCGATGACTGTGTCCCTGTACATCTTGTCCGCACAAATGATGGCATCTTTCTCATCTTACGGGATGGTGAGGTCTCCTAGTGGCCCATGCATCTTCAGGGTATTGTAGGCATACTGCGATGCTGCCATGAATTTAGCCAAGGCCGGGCGCCCAAGGATCCCATTGTACAGCAGGGGGAGATCAACTACGTCAAACACAATCTTCTAGGTCCGATAGTTAAGTTCTCCCCAAATGTTACTAGCAACGTAATCTTCCCTTTAGGATGACTCCTGCCGGGGTTGACTCCTTGTGCCTGTAACCTCTAGCTCTTCTTCTGCTATCTGAAGCCTGTTGATAACTGTCGCGGAAATCAGATTTAGTTTGGCCCCACCGTCCACCAACATCTTCGTGACCTTGAGGTTGCGAATTGTTGGAGAAACCAACAAAGGCAGGCATCCTACCGCAGTGGTGGGGCTAGGATGGTCCTCCTCGTCGAAGATGATGGGTGTACGGGACCATTTGAGCGGCTTCCGGGCCTCCGGCGCTGGTTCCATGACATCGACTTCCCGTGCCCACCGCTTGAGTTGGCGATGGGAGGTGTGCAAAGATGCACCTTCATCAACGCACAGGGCTTCCGTGGCCTTCTGAAACTCCTGCTTAGTGGTTTCCTCTTCATCCCCCTTATCACTCTCATCATCACAGACTTCCTTTTCCTGGCCCCTGGCGGGTTTTCTTTGTTCCAAAAGGGCTTGCCGGGGAGATTCGCTCCATCGCCTCGGCCCTTACCGCCAGCAACATTCTGACCCTTTTCCTTATCACGCTTATCATACTCTGCTCTCTGTCTCTTGACCAACTGCTCGACCTAATAGCAATCCTGAAGGTCGTGGCCCTTGGTCCGGTGGATCTTGCAGTATGGCCCATCGCCATTCCCGTCTTTCTCGGCAGCTACAGCTTCCCGGCATCGGCGCACGCGGCAACCTCCTTGCCGGGGGCCTCAGTCTTGGCGATCTTGCCAGTACTAGGGGTGCCTGACCCTTCAACAGTCAATACTGCTTTATCCCTTTGCTTCTTACTGCACTTCTTAGCCATCTTCTGACTAGTGGATTCATCATCATCATCTAAATCAACATCAATGCAATCTTCTTCTCCAGGCAATTTCCTCCCTTCCTCCATTCGGGCACACTTATCCGCTAGGGTGTACAACTCCTTCACAGTCTTGGGCAATCACATGTTCATCTTGGCACGGATTCGGCGGTTGCGCAGATTGGACTGGAAGGCAGCTATCACGGTTGTTGGATGGATATTTGGAATATTCCTATGAACCTTACTGAAACTTTGCAAATACTTATGGAGGGTTCCTTCCTTCTGTTGGAGAAGCTGCAGATCGCCGGGGCTGCCTGGCTCCTGGTGGCCACTCGTGAAAGCGCCGATGAACTGATGGCACAGGTCTGCCCATGACGAAATGGAGTTCTCCGGCAGGTGCATCAGCCAAGACCTCACATTGGATTTGAGTGCCAACAGGAAGTAGTTGGCGAACACATTCTCATATCTTCCCCCGGCAGCCTGAACAGTGATGGTGTAGATGCTCAGGAACTCTGTCGGGTTTAGCCTTCTGTCATACTTCTCAGGTATCTCTGGCTTCAACGTGCGAACGGGCGACCAACAGACTTGCCACAACTCATGGGTGAAGGCAGGGCAGCCAACCTTGAAGGGCAGGAGCCCGTCAGCACCAAGAGTGGGCTCGTTGATGTCGGGGCCGCCATGCCCGTTGGCTCGGAGGAGGCTACCATGGTGTTGCTCGACGACGCACGTGTCCCCTCTCTGCCTGTCCTCTGGGGTTCGCTGTTGGCCTGGACGTGCTTGAGGATTAGAAGAGGCCATTGATGCATCATCGGGGTCTTGATTTGGTCGCGCGAGTGTCGGCCGCCATGGCAGGGACTGCACCGCGGGGATGGCTCCCTCCGTACGGGAAGCAGCATGGGTCGTAGCCGTTGCTTGGGGAGGTCGTGGCAGGGCAGCCCATCATGAGCCTTCGGCTTCGGTGAAACTCAGCGACTTTGGATGGTGGCACCCCATCCGTCCATCTGCTCGGCCGCTGGTGGAAACCTTGGCAGCAGGTGAGCCTGCGCCATGGCCTCCGACGCTATGCTTGGCATAGATGACGATGAAGTCGATCACGCTGTTGCTCGGCTCCTGACGGAGCCAGCGGCGGTTGCACAGTGCCCCCACTGTTGTGGTGCAACCACCTGGGCGGCAGGGTGGTGAGGTGGAGGCGCCCGAGGGCCATCAGCTCCGCTGGGCGCACTAGTTCGATCGAGCCGCCCTGGGGAGAGCGCACGCGCATCAGTCGTGCCCATGGCGAGGACGGCTGTAGGGCGGTGACTCACCCCAGACCGAGCACTATCGCTGTGGTTGCGCCCGTCAATAGGCGGAGCACGGCCGTCAGGGCGTTGTTGATGTCGCTCTCCTTTGGCATCCTTTGCTCCCGCGTCGGCCACGAGGGGGATGGTGGAGGTGCCGTCTGCTCCGGCCACATCCCATGCAGCGTTCGCTCCCTCGTGCGTCTCCACGCCCCTCACAGTGTTGGAGGCTGCGGGTAGAGAAGCCTTCAAGGTGGATGGATGAACTGAAGGAGCAGATTTCTTCTTGGGCGCCATGGTCGATGGCGTCGTCGATGATGCAGATGCCGACAAAGATGATGCGCCGCCTACATCTTCAGGTTCGCGCAAGCACTCCCCCTACCCGGCGCGCCAAAGATGTCATCGGAAACCAGGGCCACTTATGGGACCAGGACGGCCCCTTGCTAGTTCGACAGGGGGGGAGTCGCGTTGCACAAAGAGCAGACTAACGCAAGGCAGCACGACAGGGATCGCACAGGCAGTTTTACCCAGGTTCGGGCCACCGCGAGGCGTAAAACCCTACTCCTGCTTTGGTGGATTGATGGGAAAGGTGGTGGTGGTGCACAACACACTTGCCCGGCAGGGGTTGCTTCGGGGCAGCAGCGAGTACGCGCGTACGGGGGTGTGAGTGATCTAAAATTCTAACCTCACGAATTGTTGCCATGGGTCTCCTTTTATAGATCAAGGGGTTACCAAAATGGCAAATTAGTCATTAGACATTGATATGATAGCAAACAGTGCTATCATACCTAACTTTGCAGGCTGATAGTGTGCATTTAATGTGCCGCTTAGTGTCACGTCATTGGTTACCCAGCAAGGCTTGCCGGGCTAATTTGCCAGCTCCACGCCTGCTCGCTTGACACATCACTGGACGGGTGTCATTTGTGGGTTCACTTGGTAGGAAGTAGCCGCCATGTGGTGAATGGCTGCCACTTAATCATCATGTGTCTTGACACCGCACTGATTGATGACGTGGGTCGTGGTGGAGTACTCGATGAGATGATCTGGTCTCCATGAGTCCCGGCAGGCCCTGCCGGGACGCCTAGGTCCTCTTCTTCTAGGGGTGGCCTTGCCCCTTGCCGGGCTTTGCCTGCCTGACAAAGGAGGCCTCTATTTTGGTAATATCTGTCTCCTCTGCCTCACTCTTTGTTCCTTCTAATCTGTTAGCTGGTTCTTTGAGTCTCTTGGTCTCTTGCTCTGGTGCTTCAATCTTGATCTTGTGCCTGTGCACAGTCAGGTCAACAGGCCCTGGGTCTATTGCACCGACATGGTGGCCCCGCAGACCTCAACCCTGATACTATAAAGTCATACTTTCGGAGAAAAAAAATCAGGGAGGAAGAATTATCGCGTCTCACGAGACGGAGCCGCCGCCACCTCCCGTCCTTCATCGGGAAGCCAGATCTGGAGTCCGTTTGGGGCTCCGTAGAGGGGGATATTCGATCTTAGTCATCACCAGCCCTTCGCCATCGCCAATTCCATCATGCTCCCCACTGGGAGTGAGTAATTCCTTCATAGGCTCACTAGTCGGTGAGGAGTTGGATGAGATCCATCATGTAATCGAGTTACTTTTGTTAGGGCTTGATCCCTAGTATCCATTATGTTTGAGATTGATGTTGCTATGACTTTGCCATGCTTATTGCTTGTCACTTTGGGCCCGTGTGCCATGATTTCAGATCTGAACCATTTATGTTATCACCATTATATCTATGTTCTAGATCTGATCTTGCAAGTTATAGTCACCTACTATGTGTTATGAACCGGCAAACCCGGAGTGACAGAAGTCGAGACACTTTCCAGTGATGACCGTAGTTTGAGGAGTTCATGTATTCACCATGTGCTAATGCTTTGTTCCCGTTCTCTATTAAAAGGAGGCCTTAATATCCCTTAGTTTCCAATAGGACCCCGCTGCCATGGGAGGGTAGGACAAAAGATGTCATGCAAGTTCTTTCCATAAGCACGTATGACTATTTACGGAATACATGCCTACATTATATTTATGAACTGGAGCTAGTCCTGCATTGCCCTAGGTTATGACTATTATATGATGAATATTATCCAACAAGTCACCAATCCAATGCCTACGAATTTCTTTCATATTGTTCTTGCTAAGTTACTATTGCTACTGTCACTATTGCACTTACTACAAAATCATTGCTATCACTGTTACTATTACTATTGCTGTTGCTATTACTATTCGAACTACCATACTACTTTGCTACTGATCACTTTGTTGTAGATAATTAATCTCCAGGTGTGGTTGAACTGATAACTTAGTTGCTAATACTTGCAAATATTCTTTGGCTCCCCTCGAAAACTGTTGCGGTGCCCTATACTTGTGGGTTATCACCCCCCAAGACGGAATCTAAAAGATTTCTAGAAACAAAATTCAACCCCGCATAAATTTTGTGCATGATCATCCAAAATTTAAACCATGAATGGGAAAATTTCTTAGCATCAATTTCATTCTTTCCCAAGATTGCGCAATGTGTTCATGCTCAAGTTGCTTAAAATTCATGATTTGTGTCCTAAGGGAAATAATTTTCGCGGGCGGAAAATACTTAGCAATAAAAGCATCCTTGCACTTATCCCAAGAATCTATGCTATTGCGAGGCAAAGAAGAAAACCAAATTTTTGCACGATCTCGCAAAGAAAACAGGAATAATTTCAACTTCACAGTATCATTGTCCACATATTTTTTTTCTTTTGCATATCACATAATTCCACGAATGTGTTAAGATGGGAAGCGACATCCTCACTAGGAGTACCAGAAAATTGATCTTCCATAACAAGGTTCAACAAAGCGGCATTAATATCACAAGACTCCGCACTAGTGGCGGGAGGAGCAATCGGAGTGCTAATAAAATCATTGTTGTTGGTATTGGAGAAATCACACAACTTGGTGTTCTCTTGAGTCATTGTGACTATGCAACAAGATTGCACTCAAAACATATCTGACAAGAAAACGGCGAACAAAAAAGAGAGCGAATAAAATGACAAATATTTGTGAAGTTGGGGAGATGAAAATGAGAGGCAAATGGCAAATAATGTAAATTGCAAGGAGATGAGATTTATGATTAGGAACTTGGTAGATGTTGATGATGTCTCCCCGGCAACGGCGCAAGAAATTCCTTTTGATGCGGCTTGAACTACATCGGTATTTCCCCAAAGAGGAAGGGATGATGCAACATAGCTACGGGAGGTATTTCTCTCAGTGATGAGACCAAGGTTATCGAACCAGTAGGAGAACCACGCAACACTATGTAAACGGTACCTGCACAAGAAGAACAAATACTTGCAACCGACGTGTTAAAGGGGTTGTCAATCCCTTTCGGGTAATGGTGCCAGAAATTGTCATGTTGACGAGGTAAAATTGTAGTAGATTGATAGATGCAAATAAAATTCAGCGAGGTATTTTTGAGTTTTGCTAATATAGATCTGAAAATGAAAGTGGCAAATAAACGAAAAGGCAAATAGCAAAATAGATCTGAAAATATATGATGAGAAAATAGACCCAAGGGTCGTAGATTTCACTAGTGGCTTCTCTCAGGAAAAATAGCATATGATGGGTAAACAAATTACTGTTGGGGAATCGATAGAACTTCAAATAATTATGACTATAGCCAGGCAATGATCATTATATAGGCATCATGTCCAAGATTAGTAGATCCTGCCTGCATCTACTACTATTACTCCACTCATCAACCGCTATCCAGCATGCATCTAGTGTATTAAGTTCATGGAAAACGGAGTAATGCAATAAGAACGATGACATGATGTAAACGAGATATATTCATGTAGGAATAGACCTCATCTTGTTATCCTTAATAGCATCAATACATATGTGTCATTTCCCCTTCTGTCACTGGGATTGAGCACCGTAAGATCGAACCCATCACAAAGCACCTCTTCCCATGGCAAGAAAAATCGATCTAGTTGGCCTAACTAGACCAAGGATTTGAAGAAGAAATACGAGGCTATAACTAATCATGCATATAAGATATCAAAAGACTCAAATAACTTTCATGGATAAAAACATAGATCTGATCATAAGCTCAACGTTCACAGGATCCCAACAAACACACTGCAAAAAGAGTTACATCAAATAGATCTCCAAGAGACCATTGTATTGAGAATCAAGAGAGAGAGAGAGAGGGAGCCATCTAGCTACTAACTACAGACCCAAAGGTCTACAATGAACTACTCACGCATCAACGGAGAGGCACAAATGAGGATGATGAACCCCTCCATGATGGTGTCTAGATTGGATTTGTGGTTTCTGGAAATTGCAGCAGCTGGAATTGTTTTTCGTCGAATCCCCTAGGGTTTCTTGAATATTGGGGTATTTATAGAGCAAAGAGGCGGTGCTGGAGGCGGCCGAGGTGGGCACAACCCACCAGGGCGCGCCTGGGCCCCCAGGTGCGCCCAGGTGGGTTGTGCTCCCCTCGGAGCCCCCCTCTAGTACTTCTTTGGCCCAACAGGTGCTTCTGGTCTAGAAAAATCACCAAAAAGTTTTGCTGCGTTTGGTATTGATTTTCTGTGAAGTAAAAAACAAGCAAAAAACAGCAACTAGCACTGGGCACTATGTCAATAGGTTAGTCCCATAAAATGATATAAAGTTGCTATGAAATGATTGTAAAACATCCAAGAATGATAATATAACAACATGGAACAATAAAAAATTCTAGATATGTTGGAGAGGTATCAGGTAGCACCAGCCATGTCCTCTCCGGACGACCTGAGCCTAAATATGTTGGACACCACCAGGCATCCCTCGCAACAGTACCATATCATGCATCCGCATAAGAACCCTCTCCATATATAGGGTCATGCAAGTTCTCATGATGTGGCAGCCGTCTAGTCTTTTGAGTCAAACATAACCTAAACATCGATGTAAACCTCTCCAGAATAACGCCAGACTAACATAGGGAGTGGGCAACAATGGAATAGAATACGAAGAAAAAGATCTCAAATAAGGTAGGGAATGCTGCTAGATTCCTAGATGGAGCAGCTTGCATTCAGCAAGGCAGCACAAGAGGAATCTCTGGCGCACGGTGGGACATTATCCCTGATTATCTCAGGATCACCCACCATTGCAACTGACCCAAACAAAGTGACATTGCCTAACAGAAAGCAAAGGAAGCCACAACGATGCAAAGGAACATCTAAAAACACCAACACACACACACACACACCAGGAAGAAACAGAGGCTACAAAGTTAGTACAAAGTTGAGTCACTTATTTTGGGATGCAGGGGGTACAAACAAGGACAAGAACATCACAGAACATGCAGTATACCTGCCAAGCTGGACAGCCCTACCCACTGCTCTTGGCGGCTAAAAACCTGGCCAATAACCTGAAAACACAAAGTAGCCACAAGCACTAAATTATCCATATAAGACAACAAATAACTAAATGAGGAATATATCAAATGTTTGAGGTTGTTCCTTTTCATGCCTGTAGAGGTACATATGATCTCCCACTCTAGTTGTAACCCAAGAAGTAACTCAAAAAATCCATCTGGGTCTAGGCTAACACATCCAAATCCTAATTAATCAGTGACATCATTCTTCGTAGCAATCCACAACTATAAAACCAAGAAAAATCTTAGTAACCCCTACACGCATGAATGATTAGCATAAAGGGGAATGGGACTGAGAGGTACACACATAGAGTGAGACATGAGATCCTCACGGTAGGATCACCATGTTCAACGACCTGCAGCTCCAGCTACTCTGCCAGCGGACACGACACTGAGCTCTCATTGCATCGGCGAACAAAAGATAAAACCAAAGAAATTAAACAATACATCCATAGGAATTGACCAAAGCAAGACACATGAAGTAAACCTAGTTGCAATACCATGTGGTATACAACCTGATAAACACATGTAGGTAACAAGAATAGAACCCTGAACATGGTATATGACAATGCCAATGATCACCAGGCAGCACAAAGAACTCATAATGATACCTAAGCATCCTAACAAACAGAAAACATAATACACCACACCCAACCAGTGACCCAATCCAACATGAAATCGACCCACTCTTTCAAGAACACCAGTTAAATGACGGGCACTAATAATCCCTAACATAAAAGCATGTCCAACATTTACTATCACAGTACAATTTCAATATGAAATTGTGTCGGTGTACAAAAGTAGGGGCTCTCTTTTGTACCCCTTTACTTGTGCATGGGTAGTCAGAGTCGCGCCCGTGGCCACACTTAGCAGGGCAGAGGAGGGAAGCCAAAGCCACAAGACAATCAAAGCGATGCCAAAACCAGAAATGCAAAGAGCCAGAGGGCGAGGTGGACTCCCCCGGCAAGACCCTTGCTGGGCGCAGCCTCCGCAGCCCCGGCAAGAGCCTTGCCGGGGCAACTTGCCCAACGCCAGCAGAGTACGCAACCCTTTGAGCCCAAGGGTTCCAGCGCCATCAACCACATTGGAACCAAGGCTCGGGAGGCACCTCCATGATGGCATGCAAATCTTTGTAAAGATCATAAAGATCAGATGAGGACCAGAAGACGATGATCCTCAGCAAGATCCTCGCCGAGGAAATCCACGAGACCTCCGGCAAGATCCTTGCCGGGGACGACCGCGATGCCACTGCAGGACCCTTGCCGAGGACATCTGCGGGGCCGCGTCCAGGCCCGCACCTGCCAAGACTCCACCACCGTTCCCATGCAGCTTCCAGCCCAGCCAGCTCGGCTAGCACCTGCGTGGCGACGTGCGGCCTCTAGACCAGCTCAGCAAGCATCTACGTGGTGGCATGTAGATCTTCATGAAGACACTGCCATCGCACCAGCTCAGTAGCCTGCCAGCCTACATGGCGCTGCACGCCTCATTGGCCAGGACGTGTGTCGAAGCAAGGCGAGGCGGTGACAGACGGGACGGGCCTCGTAACTGTCCCCAATAAAGCAAGGGGACACCTAAGGGGCACATTTAATGCATTCTGTCCCGTAATGGTAGGCGATAAGCTCAGCCACTGTACACCTTTCCACCTCCTGTGTGCCACTGTGGTGTCCCCTTTTCTCTATAAAAGGAGGCCCGAGGCGTACTGGAGAGGGATTCGGCTTTTGGACTACGCACGCACCATAGCTAGTTCAAGAACACAAGAGCACTCGAATATACACCAAAGCAGGACTAGGGTATTACGCATCCTCGCAGCCCGAACCTGGGTAAACGATCTTTGTGCTGCCTCCTAGACCCGCTCTTTCCACAACCTCGCGCCCGCCGCCCGTAGTAGGGATTCCAGTGATCCCATAGGTGTCGTTTCCCACCGACATCTTTGGTGTGCCAGGTAGGGGGCACAGTTGTGAAAATCTGGTCTAGCAGCTAGTCTAGCGGTTCTTCGTCGCCATGGCTCCCAAGAGGAAGATGACGATGACGATCGGCTCATCCGGAGCCGGACTGCCCGTACCGGTGCGGGTGAGTAGCGGAGTGGTCACAGACAGAAACCGAGGCACGGCCCGTGAACACCCACATCACTCTAGCAGTCAAAGCCTGGCGAGCAGCATCGTTCGTGCGCAAGACGGCAAGCCGCACGCCGCCAAATCCAAAGACGGAGTTGGGGCCCCCACAGGCGGCGCGAGGCCCTCGAGGGGCGGCGGCGTGCCACCTACCGGTGGCGCGGCAACCTCCAAGACACCTATGCCGGCACCCATGATGCGCTCTTCCCAAGTTGTGCGCGATGAGCAGCGTCACCATGCTGGTGACCTCGGGCACCGTCGTGGGAAGAGTCCCACGCATCTTTCATAGGACGAAGGAGGCCAACATGCACGCCGAGGTGCTGGCGAAAATGGCGTATAGCAGCAAGGCCGTGATAAAGCTCCTTCTAACGTGGTTAGAAGTCGGAGCGCGTCACGATCCACGCAGCTTTCACCAGCACGCAGCTGCTCCTCGACTTTCCTCCTGCTACGAAGAAGCTCGATGAGTGGAGGGCCACCGTCCGGAGCCTCATCGGCATCGCCAACAAAGATGAGCCGCGACCAGCAGGGCCCGTAGGCCGACGCTCCGTCGAGCCACCGCATGCCAGTGGTGGAAGGGCTAGAGGTGATGCAACCACGGTGCACTCTCCTCCCCCACGCCAGTTACCACGGGTGTCGATCCGTCGTGATGACGCTTGTGATAACATTTCCATAGCATCGTCCGATCCACGGACCCACCGCGATCAGCGCCAAGTTCTTCGGGAGCGAGCCCTTGAAGACGGTCGAACCACCATCGTACGTCAGCGTGATGCGTGCCACCAGTTAGATAGGCGGGTAGGGCCCACTATGGACCACCCGACACCGGGAGGCTACGGTGGCCTACCCTACTAGGTGGGTTGCCCAGCCTTTACCCTTGAGCTGCAGCAGTTCCAATGGCCCTCCCACCGCACGTCCAAGCCCGACGTTGGCGAGAAGTACAACCGCAAGAGTCGCCTGTCAGAGTTCCTTAGCATCTATAACATCGCGATGCAAGCTGCTGGAGCCCGAGACGACAAGGTACTTGCCAAGTACATCATGTTGGCACTTAAGCCCAATGTCATGTCATGGTTGATGCACTTGCCGACAGATTCCATTTCTTCTTGGTCGGATTTGTGTCATGAGTTCGTTGGCGCCTTCACTGGAGGCCATCAAGCTCATGGCCAGGCAAGCGGTCTGCATATCATCCCCTAGAAGGAAGGTGAAAATCTGCGCAAGTACATACGGAGGTTTAGCCAGGTGAAGTACATACGGAGGTTTAACCACAAGATGCGTGAAGAGCTGGCGATGAGCAAGGTCAAAGATGTGGCCGAACTTTATATTCTGGCTGATAGGTGCGCTCGAGCTAAAGAGGGGAGGAAGTACCCCGGCGAGGATGCCGGTGTGGAAACCGACTCCACAAACGAAGACATCGCCACCCCGACGAACAAGGACCAGCGCCGCAACAGAAAGCGCAAGGGCAAGGTTGTGCTTGCCGTCGAGGGATCCGATGACACCGGCACTGCCAAGAAGGCCAAGGCAAGCGACCCCAGCAAGGAAGTTGCCGGGTGTGCCGCTTGCCGGGCCTTGGCGGCTGCCAACAAGCCAGGAAGCTCTGACAAGCACTATTGTAAGATCCACCGCACCAAGGGCCATGACCTCCAGAACTACCGACAAGTTGAGTTTCTTGCTGAGAAGCAAAAAGCTGAGTATGAGAGGAGGGACAAGGAGAAGTTCAGGATGGTGCCGAAGGATCCGGCGAGAAGCATGGCAGCCAAGGAGGCCGTTGTGGCAAAGATAACCAGCAAGAGAGGCCCGCCCGAGGCTGCTACAAGAAGCACGAAGACGATGATCATGAACAGGACAATGAGTCCGGCGACCACGAGTTTCAGAAAGCGACGGAGGCCATGTGCGTCGACGGTGGCGGCTCGCTGCTCACCTCTCACCGCCAGCTCAAGCAGTGGGCGCGTGAGATCACAGCGGCGGAGCCATCATTAGACGCACAGAAGCCACTGAAGTGGTCCAGCACGCCTATCATTTTTGACAGCGAGGACCACCCTAATCGCACAACTGCGCTCGGGTGTGTGTCGTTGTTCATTTCACTAACGATATGCAAGCTCAAGGTGACAAAGATGCTAGTTGACGGCGGGGCCGGTCTGAACTTGATCTCGCCTGTTTTGATCAAAAGACTGCAGATTCCTGATGGAGACCTCGAAGAGACGGGCACGTTTCAAGGGGTCAACCCGGGAAGGAGTCAGCCGAAGGGTAAGGTCACGCTGCTTGTAGCGTTTGGAGGCGAGTTGAATTACAGGACGGAGAGGGTTGTCCTTGATGTAGCCGAGATCCCCTTGCCCTACAACGGGATCCTCCATCACCCAGCACTAGCCAAGTTCATGGCGGTGTCACATTATGCCTACAACACGCTGAAGATGCCTGGGCCGATGACCATCATCAGCGTCCCCTCCGACAAGAAGGACGTGTTGATCTATGCCGACCAACTCTATCGAGAAGCAATTGCAGCAACTACCACCAAGGCACTTGCTCATGCCGCCAAAGCCCCGGGAGGAAACAAGACTGGCAAGACCTCTTGCACCCACTCTGACAAGTGCACTCTTCGGAGTGCTGTGCTCCCGTCGAGGACGTGCCAAAGAGCTCCACCGGCAAGAGCAAGAAATCCAGAGCTGCATCACCAAAGACCAAGAAGATGTCCGTCAAGGAGGATGGCACGGGAGGGGCTTTCACCATAAGCTCCACCCTCGATAGCAAATAGGAAGGCGCGCTCGTCACTTTCCTGTGGGCGAATGTTGATGTGTTTGCATGGCAAGCATCTGACATCCCTGGTACTCCCAGGGAGGTGATTGAGCACCATCTTGCTGTCTGTCCTCATGCACGACCCGTCAAGCAGAAGGTCAGGAAGCAAGCTTTGGAAAGGCAGGAGTTCATCACATAAGAGATCAGGAAGTTGGAAGCAGCAGGCTTGGTGAGAGGAGTACTCCATCCGACGTGGTTGGCCAATCCGGTGGTGGTGCGCAAGGCAAATGGGAAGTGGAGGCTGTGTATTGATTACACAGATATCAATAAGGCCTGTCCAAAAGACCCTTTCCCGTTGCCGCGCATTGACCAGATTGTTGACTCCATGGCCGGGTGTGACATGCTATCATTCCTTGACTCCTACTCAGGATACCATCAGATTTTCATGACGAGAGAAGATGAAGTGAAGACAGCATTCATCACCCCATGTGGTACGTATTACTTTTTATGGATGCCTTTCGGGTTGAAGAGTGCTGGCTCGACGTTTGCAAGAGCAGTCCAAATTGGTTTTGAGCCCTAGCTACATAGAAATATGGAAGCTTATATGGATGACATAGTGGTCAAAACCAAGGACAAGGCAACACTTGTGCAAGATTTGGAAGAGACGTTTGCAAATTTGCGCAAGATCAACCTCAAGCTGAACCCTAAGAAGTGTGTCTTCGGTGTTCCATCCGGCAAACTTCTCAGGTTCTTTGTGTCACACCATGGGATCGAGGAGAATCCTGACAAGATCAAGGCCATCGAGCAGATTGAGGTGCCTAGGTGGATCAAGGATGTGTGTAGGCTCACTAGCTGCGTTGCCGCCATGAGCAGATTCATCTCCAAGTCTGCTGAGCATGCCCTTCCCTTTTTCAAAATCTTGAAAAAGGCGGGGTCGATGGAGTGGACCCCAAAGGCCGAAGCAGTGTTGCAGGATTTGAAGAAATACCTCTCCTCCGCGCCGATACTGGTTGCACCTAAACCACAAGAGTCGTTGCTGTTGTATCTAGCAGCAATGAATCAAGTGGTCAGTGTCACGCTAGTGGCGCAGAGGGAGGCCGACGAAGGCGCAGTGGCAACTGCAGGACTGGCGGATGGTGAGCCAGAGCTCCCCCCGGCAGGGCCTGGTCCCGGCAAGGCGAGGCCCCCGGCAGGGTCTGGCACCGGCGGGACAGGTCCTATGCAACCAAGTGAAGTGGTGCAGAAGAAGAAGATGATGCAGCACCCAGTTTACTTTGTCAGCTCCCTCTTTCAAGGGGCTAGGTCAAGGTACTCCGGTGTGCAGAAATTGCTCTTCGGGCTCCTTATGGCCTCGAGGAAGCTGCGTCATTACTTCCAAGCGCACGAGATCACCGTCGTCACCCGCCTCCCATTGCAACGGATACTGCATAACCCGGACGAAACCGGGAGGATTGTGGAATGGGCCTTGGAGCTATTGAGTTTTGGTTTGAAGTTTGAAAGTACTTCGACAATCCAGAGCCGAGTCTTGGCAGAGTTCATTGCAGAGTGGACCTCATGTTGGAAATATGCCCTAGAGGCAATAATAAAAGATTATTATTATATTTCCTTGTTCATGACAATTGTCTTTATTCATGCTATAATTGTATTATCAGGAAATCGTAATACACGTGCGAATACATAGACCATAATATGTCCCTAGTAAGCCTCTAGTTGACTAGCTCGTTGATCAACAGATAGTCATGGTTTCCTGACTATGGACATTAGATGTCGTTGATAACGGGATCACATCATTAGGAGAATGATGTGATGGACAAGACCCAATCCTAAGCATAGCACAAGATCGTGTAGTTCGTTTTGCTAGATCTTTTCCAATGTCAAGTATCTTTTCCTTAGACGTAGGAGTGCTTTGGGTGTACCAAACATCACAACGTAACTGGGTGACTATAAAGGTGCACTACAGGTATCTCCGAAAGTGTTTGTTGGGTTGACACGGATCGAGACTGGGATTTGTCACTCCATATGACGGAGAGGTATCTCTGGGCCCACTCGGTAATGCATCATCATAATGAGCTCAAAATGACCAAGTGTTTGGTCACGAGATCATGCATTACGGTACAAGTAAAGTGACTTGCCGGTAACGAGACTGAACAAGGTATTGGGATACCGACGATCGAGTCTCGGGCAAGTAACGTACCGATTGACAAAGGGAATTGTATACGGGGTTGATTGAATCCTCGACATCGTGGTTCATCCGATGAGATCATCGAGGATCATGTGGGAGCCAACATGGGTATCCAGATCCCGCTGTTGGTTATTGACCGGAGAGCCGTCTCGGTCATGTCTGCGTGTCTCCCGAACTCATAGGGTCTACACACTTAAGCTTCGGTGACGCTAGGGTTATTAGGAAGACTTGTATGTGATTAACGAATGTTGTTCAGAGTCCCGGATGAGATCACGGACGTCACAAGGAGTTCCGGAATGGTCCGGAGGTGAAGATTTATATATGGGAAGTTGTCATACGGTCACCGGAAAGTTTCGGGGGCATATCGGTATTGTACCGGGGCCACCGGAGGGGTTCCGGGGGTCCACCGGGAGGGGCCACCTCTCTCGGAGGGCCTCATGGGCCGTAGTGGGCAGGGAACCAGCCCCTGGAGGGCTGGGCGCGCCCCCCCTTGGGCCCATGCGCCTAGGGTTGGGGGGGAAACCCTAGTGGGGGCGCTCCCCTTGCTTGGGGGGCAAGCCCCCTCCCTTGGCCGCCGCCCCCCCTCAGGGGGCCGGCCCCCTTCCCCCTTCCCCTATAAATAGAGGGGCGAGGGGAGGGCCTTACACCACATCCAAGGCGCATCCCATCCCCTCCCCAACACCTCTCCTCCTCCGTTAAGAGCTTGGCGAAGCCCTGCCGGAGTACTGCATCTCCACCACCACCACGCCGTCGTGCTACTGCTGGAGCTTTCTTCCTCAACCTCTCCTTTCCCCTTGCTGGATCAAGAAGGAGGAGACATCATCCGCTCCGTATGTGTGTTGAACGCGGAGGTGCTGTCCATTCAACACTTGGTCATCGGTGATTTGGATCACGACGAGTACGACTCCATCATCCCCATTTTCTTGAGCACTTTCGCTTGCGATCTACAAGGGTATGTAGATGCACTCCTATCACTCGTTGCTTAGATGAACTCATAGATGGATCTTGGTGAAACCGTAGGAATTTTTTTATTTTCTGCAACGTTCCCCAACAGTGGTATCAGTGCTAGGTCTATGCGTAGTTCTCTATTGCACGAGTAGAACACAAATTTGTTGTGGGCGTAGATGTTGTCAACTTTCTTGCCGCTACTAGTATTATCTTGCTTCAGCGGTATTGTGGGATGAAGCGGCCCGGACCGACCTTACACGTACGCTTACGTGAGACAGGTTCCACCGATAGACATGCACTAGTTGCATAAGATGGCTAGCGGGTGTCTGTCTCTCCCACTTTAGTTGGAGCGGATTCGATGAAAAGGGTCCTTATGAAGGGTAAATAGAAGTTGACAAATCACGTTGTGGCTTTTTCGTAGGTAAGAAAACGTTCTTGCTAGAACCCTATTGCAGCCACGTAAAAGATGCAACAACAATTAGAGGATGTCTAACTTGTTTTTGCAGCAATTGCCTTGTGATGTGATATGGCCAAAAGTTGTGATGAATGATGAATGATATATTGTGATGTATGAGATCATGTTCTTGTAATAGGAATCACGACTTGCATGTCGATGAGTATGACAACCGGCAGGAGCCATAGGAGTTGTCTTTATTTATTGTATGACCTGCGTGTCATTGAAGAACGCCATGTAAATTACTTTACTTTATTTTTTTGACTATGTACTGCAAGGCAACAGCCTCACAGTCTTTTATTAAAACTCAGAACAAAGTAGTGCAAAGTTACAAGTTAAGAGAGAGGAGGAGAGAGTAATACTTACAAAAGAAGTGATTAGGGTAAGGAAGCTATCCAAGAGATTAGACTATTCCTATATTTACATTTGATTCTATGAGCTAATGGAGAGATGTCCTGCAAAAAGTTCTTCCTCCATGCCCTGAAAGAAGGTGATTCATTCCTGAAGATCTTCCCATTTCTTTGCGCCCAAATATTCCAAGTGGCAGTGAATACTACCTCAGAGAAAAAATGATGCCTAAAATCCCTCCTAGCATCAGAAGCCATGTCATAAGTGGTCTGGTTTGGTTGTGGATTCCATGAAATACCCAGGTAATTCCAGATACGCTGGCTAAAATTGCAAGCGAAGAAGAGATGTGTTCTGTCCTCATGTGATGCCAAGTGGCATAGAACACAAGTGTCATCCTGTATAATCCAGTGTCGTCGCTGCATCATGTCTCTAGTGTTTAGGCGATCCATCAAAAGGAGCCACCCAAAAACCTTAAACTTCAGAGTACAAGAACATTTCCAAATCCACCTAAACATGGGATCAACCATAGTGTCCGAAAAGCATGACAAGTAGTAAATCCTGGACTGATATTCACCAGTCTTGGAAGGCCATTTCCAGACATCCTTATCCCCATCTTGAAGATGGACCATATTAAGGAGCACCTGAAGTTGATTAAACTCCTCAAAGGCCTCAGCAGACAATGGCAGATGGAGGCTGTCAGATGGTTCTGGTAACTCCAAAATATCCTTGACTGTTAGAGTGTCATCAATTACAAAGGAGTGAAGCCTCGGAAACTGAAGCTGCATGTTAACCGTGTTGTTGCCAAATTGCCAACGGTCAAGCCAGAATATCGCCGTGTCTCCTGATCGCACTTGTGGAACTGCCAAGCTACAAAACTTATCATACAGCTTGAATACATCTCTCCACCAGAAAGAACCACAGCTTTGGTGTGACTTGGGGCGTGCAGAGGCGTAATAAGTGTCCAAGATAAGAGATACCCTTGGTACGTCCATCTTATTGAAGAACTTGAAAAGATGCTTGATGAGCAAGGCATCGTTTTGAATGCCCAAGTCCATAACTCCCAAACCACCAAAAGTTTTAGGACGACATACCAAATCCCAAGCCGCCAAAGATTGCCGAGGCGTGTCTGAATTCCCTCTCCACAAGCATTGCCGCATAATCCGCTCGATCTGCTTCAGGATACCCTACGGTAACGAAAGGGTGCACAAGAAATATATTGGCATAGAACTAAGGACGGACAGTAAAAGTTGGAGCCGGCTTCCTTGATTCAAGAGACAAGAAGACGCAGATAATCGTCTTTCAATACGATCCACCAAAGGCAACATATCATAAATTGTTGGCCGGGTAGTACCCATTGGTAGGCCGAGGTAAGTGAATGGCATGGAACCAACATCACATCCAAGCAAGGCAGCAACACGTGTGCCCTCTTCATCAGTCATATTGATTGGTATCAAAGAGGACTTACTGAAATTCACCCTTAGCCCGGTTGATTTGGCAAAGGCATCAAGCATTTGTTTGAAAGCAATGAGCTGGCTATCAACAGCAAGAAGGACGATGAGTGTATCATCAGCATATTGTATGATCGGATAGTCCATCGAGGTAGTTGGGATTGGCAAGGTGAGAATATTCCTGGAGCACATCTCATTTACAACCGATTGAAGTAAATCCACCGTGATCACAAAGAGCAATGGAGATAGCGGATCACCTTGACGAACACCTGAACAACGGACAAGATGATTACCAGGCACTCCATTCAAAAGGACTGAAGAGGAGCCTGTGGACAGAATGCTGTCAATCCAACTTCTCCAACGTTTATCAAAACCCTTACATTTCAAAATCCTAAGTATCAACTCATGCTCAATGGTGTCAAACGCCTTTGTGAAGTCAAGTTTAAGGAGAATGATAGGCCTCTTGGAAGCTTTGCATTGGTGAATGTATTCAAAACACCACGCCAAACAGTCTTGTATGGATCGACACCAAAGAAAACCATATTGGTTGCGGTGTATACATTTGAGGATCACACCCTGAAGACGATTTGCCAAGAGCTTGGTTAAAAACTTTAAACAAGTATTGGTCAACGATATGGGCCTAAAATCACCAACATATTCAGGGCTTAGCTTCTTCGGAATGAGGGTGATAAGAGACGTGTTTAGACACTCCAAATTACATTTTCCTTCATAGAATTCTTGCACCAGTTTCATAAAGTCGTCCTTCAAAATAGGCCAACATTTCTTTAAGAAAAGCCCAGTAAACCCGTCTGGTCCCGGAGCACGATCAGTAGGCATATTCTTAATTACCGCATCCACCTCAGCATCAGTGAACGGTAAAGACAACTCCTCTAGACCATCAATTCGGGTAATTAATGTGTCTAGATCAAAACCCATCTGAATGCCTTTTGATTGGCCCATCCGCTGATTAAAATCAGCCCAGAACATTCCCGCCAACTGTTGATGGTCCGTGACCACATCCCCTCCACAGACTTGATCGAGGAGATAGTATTCCTACGGAATCTCTCCGTAGCCATGGCATGAATTTTTTTGAATTCTCTTCTCCAACTTTGATGTTTCTTATCGTGCAACGCTGCTTCCAATAGATAAATTGCCAATGTAAGATATCCTCAAGATGCAATTTAACAATTCTACGAAAATTGAACTCCGGCCAACTCAAAGGCCTAATTTCCTCAAGATTATCCAGGAAAATAATCACTTTATTACAATCAGCAATTAAAGCTTTGACTGTAGACAGATTTAAATGCCATTTCTTGAGTGCGTAACGGAGGGACTTAAACTTAGCTGAAATTGTTAATGCAATCGACGATTTGACCACTTGCCTATTCCAAACCTCAGAAACACAGTCCGCAAACCCCTGCAAATCCACCCAATAATTCTCAAAGCGAAAACCTTTGCCTTGGGGATACAAGTGGCAATCGAGACAACGCACGGAACATGGTCAGAGGCAGTGCGTGCAAGAGGAAAAACCATTGTGTTGGGGTGTTCAGATGTCCAATTGACCGAAGTGAAGAACCAATCTATCTGTTCTAGGAGTGGTCAGGTTTGCATATTCGACCAAGTATATTGTCGGCCCTTGATCGGCAACTCAACAAGACCTAAATGACCAATTATCTCATTAAACAAGAAGATATCGTTAGCATCACCTCCCGGAAGGTTGCAGTTCTCCAAATATCTCATGAAGTTGAAGTCACCCAAAAGCAACCAGTTCTGACCAAACTGAATATCAAGATTATATAGCCACCGAACAAATTCATCACGGGTAGGTCCTTGACACGGGCCATAAACAGAGACTAAAGTCCAAGTTTCTGAGGTGTGTTTGGATTTAAACTCCACAATTATCCCATAGGGTTTGGACTCGATTAAAGAACCTATGAAAAAGGATGAATTCCAAACAACCACCATCCCAGGAGACACACCATTAGAAGGTACGAAAACAAAATTATCAAAATGCCTGGGGCAAAACTTCCTAATGAATCGCTGATCCATTTGCATGCATTTAGTTTCCTGGAGACAGACAATAGAAAAACCACTTTCATCTATCTTCTTCCTAACTGCAAGCTGACGAGCTTCCGAATTGAGACCACGAACATTCCAACATAACACCTTCCACTCCTTAAAACTTCTCTGATTCATTACAAACCAAAAGTAAAAGCATAGTAATTAGGCCACGCAATGACCCATACTGACCCACACAGCAGACTAGCATCACATAGTTCTGAACAAGAAAATAAAGATAAATGGCTATTACGGTACGCCATCGACCAGATCCCTGCAGGTTGTAGCTAATCATCAGAACCCTGGCTGCTGCATAACTTGGCCGGATCAGCAACAAGCTTATCCGTGGAGATCTTCTCAGGTGCAATGCGAAGACGGGCGCCTATGCGTTGAAGATCTGCAATAGCAGTTGGTGGTGGCATAGAAGGAGTGTTCTCAGACTGGGAGCTGCTAGTCTTGCGCTTCTTCAAAGTATGAGGCTTCTTGGGAGAAATACCATTAGTTGCTTTGCGGTAGCCATTGCGGAGAGCGCTCAGCCGTGCACTGCGCCGAACCTCAGTATCAACCATGATTCTTGTGGCATGAGACTTCCTTGCCCTCTTCAGAGATACCTTAGGCACAGCAGAAAATTCAAATGTTTCAGAAAATGGTGCATCCAGATCATCAAAGCAGAGAGCTCTAGCAACTGGCCTTTTAACAGGAGCATTTGGCACGTCCGAAGCAATGCTGATCGAAGACTCAGGTGCAGGCAGGAGTTTAAGAGTGGTACCACTGCAGAGAGCTTCAGAGGAATGCTTGCTGAGCAAAGCACCAATGTCAGAATTGATAACAAACTGAGGGATGCTTGAAGACCATATAAAAGGCAACATCTTCTCAAAGGAACGCTGCCACTGCATCACAGGCGGCAAAACTAGTCCATAGATGGTGAGAACTTGCCCAATCAAAAGAGGAGGTTGCTGTGCACCCATTGGGGGCTGGAAGACAGCAACTTCAGCATCATTGTCAACATTGTTTACTGAAACATCTGAATGTTGCAGAACAATGGACTCCTGGGACTGTATTTCCTGAACTTCCTCATGCTGCACATCATCCTGAACCTGTTGCACTTCAATGTTTTGTTGCTCATTGACTGGCTGTGGCACATCATTCCATCCCAGTTCAGGGAATTCTGGCATAACCCAATTGTGGTTCTCAAAGTGCAGATTGCCAGGGAGGGGGTGTGGATTGCCATTGAAGGGCATGGGGTCCTCATCTGCTGGAAGAATATCTGCAAAATCCGCTGACAGGATGTACACAGGTGCAGACCAAGAGATCCTAGCACCACCAAAGTCTGCATATTCTCTGTAAGTGACAGAGCAAGGAACCAAAGTCGGCGCTGGAAAAGAAACATAAGCCAGCGAGCGGACAAGCATGGGATCATCTTGATGCCAATGGTGGAATCTACCGAAGGTGCTAATCACGTCCGCAAGGTACTGTGAGCGCCTATAATCCAATGGAACACCGAGCAACATAACCCATCCACGGCGAAAAACCTGAGTAGCTCTGTAATTTACTCCCTCATCATGCGGGATGAACCTAACAAATCTGTCATTGCCCAGATTGAAAGGCGGATGATCCACAAGTGCCTGACGAGCCAGAGCACTACGGAAACGAAAAAGCCCAACTCCTTGTATCCAAGGTTGGGCATCTAGAACTGCTCTTCCCAGATCATTGACAACAAAGTTACTGACCATGTTCCGAAAGATGGCGATTTCTTCAGGCAGAGGAGCTGGCTCGACGATGGCGATGGCATAGTCTTCATGCTGCCGATCAGGAGCCACCGCAGGCGCAAAGAAGGTACGGGGCAGACGCAGCTCACCACCACCGATGATGTCGAAGCCATGCGGAACAAAGTCCATGGGGTCCAGCGCAAAGGTTGCCATTGCCAGCGCCGAAGGAGAGATGGGCGGCGATGCAGCGGGCGATGGACTAGGCGGAGGAGGCGATGCAGACGGCGGGGGAGGTTGAGGCGTTGTGGGCGGTGACTCTGCAGGCAGAGGTGGAATAGATGGGGTGGCAGGCTCGACGGGACTGGGCAGAGACCCAGCGGGACTAGCTATGGAGGAAATCGAAGCGTCCAACATAGAAAAACCCGCTGACCGGCTAGAATTGCCAGATTTGATCCACGGGACCCACTTGTAAGTTAGTGAAGGAGTAGAATCCGAGCAGCCCTTTGCCCTGTGCCCCAACCGAAAACATCTATGGCAACTTACCCTGCTGGTACACTCTTTGGTTAAATGAACCGTAATTCTGACATTTCCACACATTAAAAACCATGTCATCAATAAATTCATTTAAATCCGAAGAAATTCCAGATAAGTCAGATGGTTGCAAATCAATATTTGCCTTGTTGCCAAAACCAGATGGAGATATATCAGAAAGATCCCGGTTTGATAGGGCCGGGGAGGCAACCTGGGCCATGGGAAGCACCGGATGTGATGATTGGGCCGGTGAAACATCATGGGCTGGAATCGAATCTGATCCAACCAGCTCATCCCCATGCACATGCAGATTGACATCGATGGTGGTTGGCGCAGCCTGGGAAGACGTCGCCGAAGAAATCTCAAGAACGTTAACTGTTTCGAAAGTGATGGGTGGCTCAGCCACCGTCCATCGGAGATCAGTCGCCGGCGGCGGAGGCATAGTAAGCCGTTCGCGAGGAAGAACAAAATACCCAGCATGAGCAACAACATCAACCAGACCAGGCGAAGCAGGATAACTATACCCCTTGCAAACATTGTATTGCTGAAAAATTGCAAACGAAATTTTCTTTTTACATCCAGAACCTGAACGTAGAGCAGACTTTGATGGTGGTTTGTGCATTGCGATCAAACCTAGAGAAGCACGCCTCTTAGAGGGACCGATTAAGATCCACTCAGCATCACATTCCTTCTTCCAAATAAGAAACTCACGTTTCCAATTAGGGCCACCATTCCCCCAAAGATGGAAGAAACATTTGAATTGGGGGCACGCAAAAGATCTCAATTGAAGAACAAGAAGGCCAACACGTTCGCATGAGACAATAAATGAAAATACCTTGTCTTTAATGAGCTGAACAAACAGATCAATTGCAGATTCCAAAGCCGCCGCCACTGAATCATCATTAAGACGAAAATTATGCCTGCTAAAATACACGACCATAATAAAATGGCTCGTGTCATCCACTGGATGAATGCATTGTCCACACGATCTGAAAACGTCCTCCGCAAAAGCCAAACCTTTAGAAAAATCCAGATCCAAAGTTGATCCCCCATGATGACCCATGGGAGATGGGTATAGGGAGAAAGATCAAAGGACGCCGGAGATGATGCGTGGAGAAGGACCAAGATTTAGTGGTTGGAGAGGGAGATCACCGGAGAACCTAGGACGCCGGGGGGGGGGGGGGGAAGAGGTGGGTGCGCCATGCCGGGGGGGGGGGAAGAGTAGGACCATGTTGCTGAAGCTGAGTACATTATTAGTCATAGAAGTTGAAGTAGTCGTTGGCGTGACAACTTCATGAAGACACGATGATGGAGATCATGATGCTGGAGATCATGGTGTCATGCCGGTGACGAAGATGATCATGGATCCCCGAAGATGGAGATCAAAGGATCTATATGATATTGGCCATATCATGTCACTACTATATAATTGCATGTGATGTTTATTATGTTTATGCATCTTGTTTACTTAGAACGACGGTAGTAAATAAGATGATCCCCTATAACATTTCAAGAAAGTGTTCTCCCCTAACCATGCATCGTTGCTAATGTTTGTCGTTTCGAAGCACCACGTGATGATCGGGTGTGATAGATTCTTACGTTCACATACAACGGGTGTAAGACAGTTTTACACATGCAAAAACACTTAGGGTTAACTTGACGAGCCTAGCATGTACAGACATGGCCTCGGAACACAGAGACCGAAAGGTCGAACATGAGTCGTATGGAAGATACGATTAACATGGAGATGTTCACCGATGATGACTAGTCCATCTCACGTGATGATCAGACACGGCCTAGTCGACTCGGATCGTGTAACACTTAGATGACTAGAGGGATGTCAAACCTGAGTGGGAGTTCATTAGATAATTTGATTAGATGAACTTAATTATCATGAACTTAGTCTAAAACCTTTGCAAATATGTCTTGTAGATCAAATGGCCAACACTCATGTCAACATGAACTTCAACGCATTCCTAGAGAAAACCAAGCTGAAAGATGATGGCAGCAACTATACGGACTGGGTCCGGAACCTGAGGATCATCCTCATGGCTGCCAAGAAAGCATATGTCCTAGATGGACCGCTAGGTGAAGCACCCATCCCAGAGAACCAAGACGTTATGAAAGCTTGGCAGCCACGTGCTGATGATTACTCCCTCGTTCAGTGCGGCATGCTTTACAGCCTAGAACCGGGGCTCCAAAAGCGTTTTGAGCAACACGGAGCATATGAGATGTTCGAGGAGCTGAAAATGGTTTTCCAAGCTCATGCCTGGGTCGAGAGATATGAAGTCTCCGACAAGTTCTATAGTTGTAAGATGGAGGAAAATAGTTCTGTCAGTGAGCACATACTCAAAATGTCTGGGTTGCACAACCGCCTGTCCCAGCTGGACATTAACCTCCCGGACGAGGCGGTCATTGACAGAATCCTTCAGTCGCTCCCACCAAGCTACAAGAGCTTTGTGATGAACTACAATATGCAGGGGATGGTGAAAACTATTCCTGAAGTATTTTCAATGCTGAAGTCGGCAGAGGTAGAAATCAAGAAAGAACATCAAGTGTTGATGGTCAATAAAACCACCAAGTTCAAGAAGGGCAAGGGTAAGAAGAACTTCAAGAAGGATGGCAAGGATGTTGCCGTGCCCGGTAAGCCAGTTGCTGGGAAGAAGTCAAAGAATGGACCCAAGTCTGAGACTGAGTGCTTTTATTGCAAGGGGAAGGGTCACTGGAAGTGGAACTGCCCCAAATACTTAGCGGACAAGAAGGCCGGCAACACTAAAGGTATATTTGATATACATGTAATTGAAGTGTACCTTACCAGTACTCGTAGTAACTCCTGGGTATTTGATAACGGTGCCGTTGCTCATATTTGTAACTCACAGCAGGAGCTGCAGAATAAGCGGAGACTGGCGAAGGACGAGGTGACGATGTGCATCGGGAATGGTTCCAAGGTCGATGTGATCGCCGTCGGCATGCTACCTCTACATTTACCTACGGGATTAGTTTTAAACCTAAGTAATTGTTATTTAGTGCCAAGTTTGAGCATGAACATTGTATCTGGATCTCGTTTGATATGAGATGGCTACTCATTTAAATCTGAGAATAATGGTTGTTCTATTTATATGAGAGATATGTTTTATGGTCATGCCCCGATGGTCATTGGTTTATTCTTAATGAATCTCGAACGTAATGTTACACATATTCATAGTGTGAATACCAAAAGATGGAAAGTTGATAACGATAGTCCCACATACTTGTGGCACTGTCGCCTTGGTCACATTGGTGTCAAGCGCATGAAGAAGCTCCATACTGATGGACTTTTAGAGTCTCTCGATTATGAATCATTTGACACATGCAAACCATGCCTCATGGGCAAAATGACCAAGACTCCGTTCTCCGGAACAATGGAGTGAGCAACCAACTTATTGGAAATCATACATACCGATGTGTGCGGTCCAATGAGCGTTGAGGCTCGTGGAGGATACCGTTATGTTCTCACTCTCACTGATGACTTGAGTAGATATGGGCATGTCTACTTAATGAAACACAAGTCTGAGACCTTTGAAAAGTTCAAGGATTTTCAGAATGAGGTAGAGAATCAACGTGACCGAAAGATAAAGTTCCTACGATCAGATCGTGGAGGAGAATATTTAAGTCACGAATTTGGTACGCACTTAAGGAAATGTGGAATCGTTTCACAACTCACGCCGCCTGGAATACCTCAGCATAACGGTGTGTCTGAACGTCGTAATCGCACTCTATTGGATATGGTGCGGTCTATGATGTCTCTTACCGATTTACCGCTATCATTTTGGGGATACGCTCTAGAGACAGCTACATTCACTTTAAATAGGGCTCCGTCTAAATCCGTTGAGACGACACCGTATGAATTATGGTTTGGGAAGAAACCTAAGCTGTCGTTTCTAAAAGTTTGGGGATGCGATGCTTATGTCAAGAAACTTCAACCTGAAAAGCTCGAACCCAAGTCGGAAAAATGCGTCTTCATAGGATACCCTAAGGAAACCATTAGGTATACCTTCTACTTAAGATCCGAGGGAAAGATCTTTGTTGCCAAGAACGGATCCTTTCTGGAAAATGAGTTTCTCTCGAAAGAAGTAAGTGGGAGGAAAGTAGAACTCGATGAAGTACTACCTCTTGAACTGGAAAGTAGTGCAGCTTAGGGAAACGTTCCTGTGGTGCCTACACCGACTGGAGAGGAATTTAATGATGATGATCAAGGTACTTCGGATCAAGTTGCTACTGAACTTCGTAGGTCCACAAGGACAAGTTCCACACCAGAGTGGTATGGCAACCCTGTCCTGGAAATAATGTTGTTAGATAACGGTGAACCTTCGAACTATGAAGAAGCGATGGCGGGCCCAGTTTCCAACAAATGGCTTGAAGCCATGCAATCCGAGATAGAATCCATGTATGAATACAAAGTATGGACTTTGACAGACTTGCCCGATGATCGGCGAGCGATAGAAAACAAATGGATCTTTAAGAAGAAGACGGACGCAGATGGTAATGTTACCATCTATAAAGCTCGACTTGTCGCTAAGGGTTATCGGCAAGTTCAAGGGGTTGACTACGATGAGACATTCTCTCCCGTAGCAAAGCTGAAGTCCGTCCGAATCATGTTAACAATTGCCGCATACTATGATTATGAGATATGGCAGATGGACATCAAAACGGCATTCCTTAATGGACATCTTAAGGAAGAATTGTATATGATGCAGCCGGAAGGTTTTGTCGATCCTAAGAATGCTAACAAAGTATAAAAGCTCCAGCGATCCATTTATGGGCTGGTGCAAGCATCTCGGAGTTGGAACATTCGCTTTGATGAGATGATCAAAGCGTTTGGGTTTATGCAGACTTATGGAGAAGCCTGCGTTTACAAGAAAGTGAGTGGGAGCTCTGTAGCATTTCTCATATTATATGTAGATGACATACTCTTGATGGGAAATGAATAGAACTTTTGGACACCATTAAGGCCTACTTGAATAAGTGTTTTTCAATGAAGGACCTTGGAGAAGCTGCTTACATATTAGGCATCAAGATCTATAGGGATAGATCAAAACGCCTCATAGGTCTTTCACAAAGAACATACCTTGATAAGATTTTGAAGAAGTTCAAAATGGATCAGTCCAAGAAAGGGTTCTTGCCTGTATTGCAAGGTGTGAGATTGAGCTCGGCTCAATGCCCGACCACGGCAAAAGATAAAGAAGAGATGAGTGTCATCCCCTATGCTTCAGCCATAGGATCTATTATGTATGCCATGTTGTGTACCAGACCTGATGTAAACCTTGCCGTAAGTTTGGTAGGTAGGTACCAAAGTAATCCCGGCAAGGAACACTGGACATCGGTCAAGAATATCCTGAAGTACCTGAAAAGGACAAAGGACATGTTTCTCATTTATGGAGGTGATGAAGAGCTCGTCATAAAGGGTTACGTCCACGCTAGCTTCGACACAGATCTGGATGACTCTAAGTCACAAACCAGATACGTGTATATGTTGAATGGTGGAGCAGTAAGCTGGTGCAGCTGCAAGCAGAGCGTCGTGGCGGGATATACATGTGAAGCGGAGTACATGGCAGCCTCGGAGGCAGCGCAGGAAGCAATTTGGGTGAAGGAGTTCATCATCGACCTAGGAGTCATACCCAATGCGTCGGGGCCGATCAAACTCTTCTGTGACAACACTGGAGCTATTGCCCTTGCCAAGGAGCCCAGGTTTCACAAGAAGACCAGGCACATCAAGCGTCATTTCAACTCCATCCGTGAAAATGTTCAAGATGGAGACAAAGATATTTGCAAAGTACATACAGATCTGAATGTCACAGATCCTTTGACTAAACCTCTTTCGCGAGCAAAACATGATCAACACCAGAACTCTATGGGTGTTCGATTCATCACAATGTAACTAGATTATTGACTCTAGTGCAAGTGGGAGACTGTTGGAAATATGCCCTAGAGGCAATAATAAAAGATTATTATTATATTTCCTTGTTCATGATAATTGTCTTTATTCATGCTATAATTGTATTATCAGGAAATCGTAATACACGTGTGAATACATAGACCATAATATGTCCCTAGTAAGCCTCTAGTTGACTAGCTCGTTGATCAATAGATAGTCATGGTTTCCTTACTATGGACATTAGATGTCGTTGATAATGGGATCACATCATTAGGAGAATGATGTGATGGACAAGACCCAATCCTAAGCATAGCACAAGATCGTGTAGTTCGTTTTGCTAGAGCTTTTCCAATGTCAAGTATCTTTTCCTTAGACCATGAGATCATGTAACTCCCGGATACCGTAGGAGTGCTTTGGGTGTGTCGGATTTCGGGTTCCGGCACACCCTTTAGGTTCGAACTCTGGGGTGCGCGCGGAGATTCAACCCTCTGCCTGCCTGTTCCTCGCCGAATCGCTAGGATCTAAACTACCAAACAGAACAACACAAGAGACACAAGATTTATACTGGTTCAGGCCACCATTGTGGTGTAATACCCTACTCTAGTGTGTGGTGTGGTGGATTGCCTCTTGGGCTGATGAAGAAGAATGCAAGGAAGAATAGCCTCGCGAGGGTCTGTTCTTGGCTGGTGCTACTTGGTTTAGGCTCTTGGATTCTTGATGCTAGGTCAGGTCCAGGTTCCGGATTCCTACCCTGGGGGTGGTTAGTCCTATTTATAGGCAAAGGCCCTGGGCCTCTTCCCAAATATTGAGCGGGAAGGGCGCCAAAAATTGGCCATTTTGAAGGGGAACAGCGGGTACACTTATCCTGACTAAAGTTGGTCCTCGCGTGTCAAAGGCTCTGGTGGTGACGCCTGCTTGGGATCCACAATGACTTCTTCCCTGCTGTTGGGCTGGTCTTGGTCTTGTTGCACCAAAATGGATGCCTTTGCTTGATGCTCTCGCCTGCGCTTGCTCCCTTTGCACCAAAGAGGAAAGGAGGACATTGCGCGGGCTGGCGCCCGACTGGCGCCCTTGGTCGTCATGGCTTGCATCATGGGCACCTCGCGAGGTACCCTGCCTTGAACTCTCTGCCTCCTCGTGAGCCAGCCTGATGAGGCCGTGCCTGAGCAAGCTCCTTGTCGTCCGCCCCGCAAGGCTTGGCCCCTCCCGAGGGTCTTGAGTTTGTGTTGACGAAGATGGGTTGCGTTGGGCCTCCCTCGAGCCACGCCACAGGCCGCAGGCAGGCAAGTCTGGGGACCCCCATTCCCAAAACGCCGACAGTAGCCCCCGGGCCCACGGCGCGCCCGGACTTGGCCGAGCAGAGAGGCGAAAGGGCAAGTGCGAAGCGTCGCGGGCCCTAACAGCCTGCGGCCTTGGGCGCCGCGTGGCGGTTGATTGGTCATGGGCGCCTCCGCTTCCCCACGACTCCTTGGTAACCGCACGGATTCGACAAGTCCCTGCATGCAAAGCGGGTCATGATTACCTGCGATCGTGGAGGTCGACGGTTGGCCTTCGCCGGCTATAAGTATGGAACAGCGTGCGCCCTTCCAGCCTATCCCCTCTTGCTTCTCCTTCTTCTTCATTACTCCACCAAGGAAGTTCTCGGCCGCAGAGAAAGGAAAGGCTCGCCAGGTCGAGTTTACCTCTCCCCCACCCAAGCGCGGTCGAGGTCGCCCTCGCAAACATCCTGTGGCCTCCATGGCGGCCCCCCGCGGTTGCGGAGGTGGCCCTCTGCACGGAGATGAGTGGCTGGCCATGGTCGGCGGGCGCGTTCCGGCCGTGCCACCCCCGAGGTCGCGCCTCCATACTGCGGAGGTGCTGCCGGAGTTCATTGTGTGGGCGGTGGAGCCAACCGGCGCCCGGCTTTAGCTCCCTTGCTTCCTCCTAGGTGAGCTCCCAGCTGGCGCCTTGGGTGGCCTCTGGCTCCAGGCAGATGGCTGCTGCAGCCGGGCCTCGTGGGCTTCGCTGGAGGTCTCTGCTGCCGGGAGCCTGGCCCTGACTCGCGGGTGGCAGACGTTTGCTCGCGCGTGTGGTCTCCACCGCCGGTGCTCTCTACACTTCAAGTTCGACGGCGGCACCACCCTCTACGTGAGGGTGTTCGGGGAAGATGGTTGCCGTGCAGGGTGCTGCCCTGATGATGACGACCGCGGCCGGGGACTCAGCCCCGGCGAGGACGGAGAAGACAGCGCGCAGGCTGTTGGTGGCGCCGGTGACTCCTCAAGCTTCACCAGCTCTTCTTCGGGTAGCGACCCTTCTAGCAGCGGACGCGGTCAGCCTCCACGCCTTCGCGCCTGCTTGGAGGGTGGCAGCGGGTCTGCCCGCCATCGCGCCCCGGTGAAGCGCGAGAGGGTGTCCGCCTGAGCCCCGGAGGCGGCTCGAGTCTTCCATGAGGGCCGGCGCGGGACGAGCTTCGCCTGCTTTTGTTCTTTCCTTTCTTTTCTCCTGCGCAAAAAGACAACAATGTGTGGCCCCATGGGGGCGTGTTTGGGTTAACGTTGTCAATCATCATACTATTTCTGTTATTCCGGTATTGTTCTTTTCTGTTGCATGCCCATTCGCAAGTGATCTCTAGTCTCAGCCGTGGGGGCGACCGACCCAGGCCCTGTATTCGTGTCGAGGTGCTCGTGAGGCATGGTCTGGAGGGGCACTCCGGTAGTGGACCTGGGCCGTGAAAACTTGAGCGATATGGGCAGGAACACTCGCGAGGGCCCCCGGGGCTTCCACCTCGTGAGGCCCCGCGCAAGAGAAATCGAGGCAGGAGAGCGAAAAAGTCAAAGAACCATAGGTCAAAAGGCAGCGATTGTTTCGATAAAACTCCAAATGAGAATGAACTAGCCAACTGCAGAAAGCAAATGAAAAAGCCGCGTCCGGCACCTAGTCTAGTCTTCGACGTCTTCTCACCAGCGCGGAGCTAAGTGCTGCCACCGGGCGTGGGAGGGAGCCCCAGGGCCTGAGGCCGGCACCCCTGAGACTCCGGGGTGTGTACAGCCCCAACTCATTATTACGTGAGAGTGTCACGGGCGGTGAGCTTCACAGGCGTTGGCCTTCTTCACAGGCTCCGGGCCTTTCTTCGGGGAAGCAAGCTTCACGGGCATTGGCCCTCTTCACAGGCACCGGGCCTTTTCCAAAATGTGATAGCTTCACAGGCGTTTGCCTTCTTCATAGGCTCCGGGCCTTTCTTCGGGGAAGCAAGCTTCATGGGCATTGGCCCTCTTCACAGGCTCCGGGCCTTTTCCAAAACACGATAGCTTCACAGGCGTTTGCCTTCTTCACAGGCTCTGGGCCTTTTCCAAAAAGATGAGCTTCACAGCATTTGCCTTCTTCACAGGCTCTGGGCCTTTTCCAAAAAGATGAGCTTCACAGGCATTTGCCTTCTTCACATGCTCTGGGCCTTTTCCAAAAAGATGAGCTTCACAGGCATTTGCCTTCTTCACAAGCTCTGGGCCTTTTCCAAAAAGATGAGCTTCACAGACATTTGCCTTCTTCACAAGCTCTGGGCCTTTTCCAAAAAGATGAGCTTCACAGGCATTTGCCTTCTTCACAGGCTCTGGGCCTTTTTAGGGGTAAAACCTCCGGAGGTGCTGGATGTTCCACGCGTTCTCGAGAGTTCTGGGGCGGATGTTGCAGCAGTGGTATCGCCGGAGTGCCTGCTGGTATCTTGCTGCTCGCAGCGTAGCCTCTCGACGACGCTCCTCCCCCAGCACAAGGTCTGTCCCTGCATGGCGTCCTGCAGCGTCTCATCGAACACCAGGACCCGCGCAGATCGACGCCTGACCTCGTGAGGGAGGACCGCTTCGGCTCCGTAGACCAAGAAGAAGGGGGTCTCCCCAATCGGCTTGGTCGCAGTTGTGCGGATGGACCATAGCACGGACTGAAGCTCATCATACCAACCTCTGCTGCAGGCCTCCAGTTTCTTCTTGAACGTCCTAGTATTGAGGCCCCTCAGGACTTCTGCGTTGGCCCGCTCGGCCTGGCCGTTGCTTCGGGGGTGCGCCGCCGAAGCGTAGCATATCTGCGTTCCAAGGTTAGCACAGTACATTTTGAAAAGGTTACTGGTGAACTGCGAATCGTTGTTAGTGGTGATGCAGTTCGGCACCCCGAACCGGCTCACGATGCCCTTGATGAACTTGACCGCAGAACCAGCAGGGATGGTGCGGGCGGCCTCGACTTCGGCCCACTTGGTGAACTTGTCCACGGCGACATAGAGGTAGCGATAGCCCCCTGGCGCCCGAGGAAAAGGGCCCAGGATATCCAGCCCCCAGACTGCGAATGGCCACGTGAGGGGTATGGTTTGCAGACCTCCTGCCAGCTGATGGATCTGCTTGGCATGGAATTGTCAAGCCTCGCAAGCCTTCACAAGTTCGACAGCGTCATTGAGCGCAGTAGGCCAATAGAAACCGCTACGAAACGCCTTGCCGACGAGGGTCCGTGACAACGAATGATGCCCACAGTCTCCACCGTGTATATCTGCCAGGAGTTCTTTCCCTTGCTCCCTAGTGATGCAACGCAGGGACACATCATTCGGTCGTTTCCGGTAGAGCTCTCCATCCCTGATGCAGTACGCTGTGGCTTGCCGCGCCACACGCTCTGCTTCCTCCTTCTCCGACAAGGTCCCTTGCGTTAAGTAGCTCCGGAGCTTTGTGATCCAGCACCCCTCTTGAGGCTCCATCGTCAGGAGCAGGCGTGCTCCTAAGGCCGGGCCACAGGCTGGGGCTCTCGAGGCAGGTGGCTGAGGAAGCTCCACCCGAGGCTGTGCTGTGCTCGACAATGATGGCAGGGACGAGGGCTTGAAGAGCCGTTCCTCGAAGACGCCCGGCTCCTGGGGCAACCGCCTGGAGGCTCGTTTGGCGATGTCGTCAGCCTCTTGATTAGTGCCGCGGGGCACATGCTGTAGCTCCAACCCCCAGAACTGCTCCTCCATCCTGCGGACCTCCGCGAGGTAGGCCTCCATGTGCTCATCCCTTGGCTCGTATACCTTGTTGGAGAAATTGACAAGGAGCTGCGAATCGCCCTTGATAGTAAGATGCTTCACTCCCAGGGCAGCGACGGCCTTCAGGCCCGCTATCATTCCTTCGTACTCTGCTATATTGTTGGAGACCTTTTCGCCCTGCTGGAAGCAGAGCTGCATGGCGTAGTACAGCTTGTCCTGAGTGGGAGATATGAGCACCGCCCCAGCCCCAGCGCCATGCCTGGAGAACACCCCGTCAAAGTACATGACACAGCCTTCTGGCGCCTCGCTTCCTGGGGAGAGTGATCCGTCCTCGTCGGCCTTGAGGTCCGGTGCCTCCGTCCATTCAGCCACGAAATCTGCTAGCGCGGCACCCTTGATGACCCTGGTCGTACTGAATTCGAGCTGAAACACTTGCAATTCAATGTTCCACTCAGCGACCCTTCCGGCCGAGTTAGGGCTCCTAAGCACCCTTTCCAAGGGGTATGCCCAGACAACCTTGATCGGGTGACCCTGGAAGTAGTGCCGCAGCTTGCGCGAGGCCACCAGCAGCGCGAGGAGGAGTTTCTGCGGCATGGGGTACCATGCCCTCGCATCCCGCGACACCGTGCTGACAAAGTACACTGGGTGCTCGACGAGGCTTGGAGCGTCGGCGCTGGTGGTGCCCTTCGGAGGCTGTGGCGCCTGCTGAGGCGACGGGGCCTCCGGAGGTTGGTTGCCTGGGGGAAGAGCTTCCTCCGCTTCCAGCGCGCTTCGCTGCGGCGGCCGATCCTCCTTAGCCGTGGTTGCAACCTTTGCGAGTCCTTTTTGGTCCTGCTTTGCCTTGACACGTGCAGCAGCCGTGGCTTTGGTCTGATGCTCCTCCCTAACTGCAACCAGAGCCGCGCTGGCGGAGTAAGGAGTGGTGGCGAGATAGAGTACTAAGGGCTCCTGAGGGCATGGGTCCACCATCACCGGAGGGCTGGTCAAGTATCTCTTGAGATCCTGGAACGCTTTGTCAGCCTCTTCAGTCCATTCAAAGGGCCCTTTCTTCTTCATCAGCTGAAAGAAAGGCAGCGCTCGCTCTCCTAACCTGGAGATGAAGCGCCCCAGTGCAGTCACGCACCCTATGAGCTTCTGCATTTCTCTGAGGGTCTTTGGTGGGCTCATGTCGTCAACTGCCTTGTCCTTTTCTGGGTTGGCCTCGATGCCTCGGTGGGACACGAGGAAGCCCAAGAGCTTGCCCGAGGGGACCCCAAACACACACTTCTCCGGGTTGAGCCGCAGGCTCACTGCGTTGAGGCTCGCGAAGGTTTCCTCCAGGTCTTGTATCAGGGTCTTGGCCTTGCCAGACTTCACTACGATGTCGTCGATGTAAGCCTCCACATTCTTCTCGAGCTGCGGGCCCAAGGTGATGTGCATGAGCCGCTGAAAGGTTGCCCCCGCGTTGCGCAGTCCGAACGGCATGCATGTATAGTAGTACACCCCACATGGGGTTAGGAAGGCCGTCTTCTCCACGTCTTCCACCGCCATCTTGATCTGGTGATACCCGGAGAAGGCATCCAACAAGCATAACATGTCACACTCAGTGGTGGAATCGACGATCTGATCGATGCGAGGGAGCGGGAACGGATCTTGCGGGCATGCTTTGTTGAGGTTGGTGAAGTCGACACACATGCGTTCCTTCCCTCCCTTCTTTGGCACAACCACGGGGTTGGCCAACCAATCTGGGTATCGGACCTCGCGAATAACTCCCGCGACTTATAGCTTGCGGGTCTCCTAGACGATGAAGGCCTGCTTTTCAGTGGACTGCCTCCTCGCCTTCTGCTTCATGGGGTGCACGTTGGGACACACGTTGAGGTGGTGCTCGATTACGCCCCATGGGATCCCTGCCAACTGATCAGGCTCCCAGGCGAACACCTTCTTGTTTGCACGCAGGAACTTGACCAGGGCTTCCTCCTGTTCGGGCTGGAGGTTGGCGCCTATGGTTAAGGTGGCGTTAGTGGACCCGTCCTCGTCAACAGGCACCTGTTTTGTCTCTGCCTTGTCTTGGGTGAACAACTGCTTCTTCTTGGTCGGCGCAGCCCCCTTGGGCGTGGGGGTTTCTGCGTCGGCGGGCCGCGCCGCCGCCGCCGTCTTGAGGGTGAGCTTGAATACTCGCAGCGCACCTTCGGTGTCCCCGGGCACGGTGAGGACGCCGTTGCTCCCGGGCATCTTCATGAGGTTGTACGCCGGGTGAGTCGCGGCCATGAATTTGGCCAATGCTGGATAGCCGAGGATGGCATTGTAGGGGAGGCCGATGGGGGCGATGTCGAAGTCGACCATCTCCGTGCGGAAATTGTCGTAGGTGCCGAAAGTTACCGGGAGTCGGATCTGCCCCAAGGAGCTGGACGACCCGCCTCCAACGCCCGAGAAGGGCCGGCTGGGTTGCAGCCGCTCCCGGGGTATGCAGAGGAGGTTGAAGACCTCAACTGAGAGCACGCTGAGGCCCGCGCCACCGTCGACGAGGGTCCTGGTGACGGCCACCTAGCAGATGGTGGGCGTGCAGAGCATGGGGAGCGCGCCCGAGCAGGCCGAGTTGGTGGGGTAGTCCTCGGAGCTGAAGGTCAGCTTAGCGGATGGCTCCGACTGGCCTCAGGGAGCCCCCTGCCGCGTGGAGGCGGTGCCGACCCGACGGACGAACGGCTTGACGTGGTGACTGGAGGGCGGCACTTGCGAGCCACCCAGGAGGGCCGCGATGACCGAGGGAGCCAGCGCGATGGGGTGGGTGAGGAAGAGGTCGCGTGGCTCTTCCCAAGAGGCCACGGGGAAATGCTGGGATGATGCTTGCCGCTCGTTCCCCGCCGGGCCGATGGTGGCGTTGACGGCAGGTGACGGGGAACATCGAGGGCGCCCGCCGACGGGAGTCGTCTAGGCGACGTGGGAAGCGGGGGCGGCTCGGTGCTCGGCGCGAGCCGACGAGCGTCGGACATGGATGCGATGGTCGGAGAAGAACGAGACGACGGAAGGCAAATTCCGGCGCACCCCTACCTGGCGCGCCAAATATCAGATTTCGGGTTCCGGCAGACATTTGAGGTTCGAACTCTGGGGTGTGCGCGGAGATTCAACCCTCTGCCTGCCTGTTCCTCGCCGAATCGCTAGGATCTAAACTGCCAAACAGAACAACACAAGAGACACAAGATTTTTACTGGTTCAGGCCACCATTCTGGTGTAATACCCTACTCCAGTGTGTGGTGTGGTGGATTTCCTCTTGGGCCGATGAAGAAGAATACAAGGAAGAATAGCCTCGCGAGGGTCTATTTTTGGCTGGTGCTACTTTGTTCAGGCTCTTGGATTCTCGATGCTAGGTCAGGTCCAGGTTCTGGATTCCTACCCTGGGGGTGGCTAGTCCTATTTATAGGCAAAGGCCCTGGGCCTCTTCCCAAATATTGAGCGGGAAGGGCGCCAACAATTGGCCATTTTGAAGGGGAACAGTGGGTACAATTATCCTGACTAAAGTTGGTCCTCGCCTGTCAAAGGCTCTGGTGGTGATGCCTACTTGGGCTCCACAATGACTTCTTCCCTGCCGTTGGGCTGGTCTTCGTCTTGTTGCACCGAAATGGATGCCTTTGCTTGATGCTCTCGCCTGCGCTTGCTCCCTTTGCACCAAAGAGGAATGGAGGACACTGCGCGGGCTGGCGCCCGACTGGCGCCCTTGGTCGTCATGGCTTGCATCATGGGCACCTCGCGAGGTACCCCGCCGTGAACTCTCCGCCTCCTCGTGAGCCAGCCTGATGAGGCCGTGCCTAAGGAAGCTCCTTGTCGCCCGCCCCGCGAGGCTTGGCCCCTCGCGAGGGTCTTGAGTTTGTGTTGACGAAGATGGGCTGCGCTGGGCCTCCCTCGAGCCACGCCGCAGGCCGCAGACAGGCAAGTCTGGGGACCCCCGTTCCCAGAACACCGACAGGGTGTACCAAATGTCACAACGTAATTGGGTGACTATAAAGGTGCACTATAGGTATCTCCGAAAGTGTTTGTTGGGTTAACACGGATCAAGACTGGGATTTGTCACTCCGTATGACGGAGAGGTATCTCTGGGCCCACTCGGTAATTCATCATCATAATGAGCTCAAAATGACCAAGTGTTTGGTCACGGGATCATGCATTACGGTACGAGTAAAGTGACTTGCCGGTAACGAGACTAAACAAGGTATTGGGATACCGACGATCGAGTCTCGGGCAAGTAACGTACCGATTGACAAAGGGAATTGTATACGGGGTTGATTGAATCCTCGACATCGTGATTCATCTGATGAGATCATCGAGCAGCATGTGGGAGCCAACATGGGTATCCAGATCCTGCTGTTGGTTATTGACCGGAGAGCCATCTCGGTCATGTCTGCGTGTCTCCCGAACCCGTAGGGTCTACACACTTAAGGTTTGGTGACGCTAGGGTTATTACGAAGACTTGTATGTGATTACCGAATGTTTTTCGGAGTCCCGGATGAGATCCCGGGCGTCACGAGGAGTTCCGGAATGGTCCGGAGGTGAAGATTTATATATGGGAAGTTGTCATACGGTCACCGGAAAGTTTCGGGGGCATATCGGTATTGTACCGAGGCCACCGGAGGGGTTCTGGGGGTCCACCGGGAGCGGCCACCTCTCTCGGAGGGCCTCATGGGCCGTAGTGGGCAGGGAACCAGCCCCTGGAGGGCTGGGCGCCCCCTCCCCTTGGGCCCATGCGCCTAGGGTTGGGGGGGAAACCCTAGTGGGGGCGCCCCCCTTGCTTGGGAGGCAAGCCCCCTCCCTTGGCCACCGCCCCCCCTCTAGATCTCATCTAGAGGGGGCCGGCCCCCTTCCCCCATAAATAGAGGGGCGAGGGGAGGGCTGCATACCACATCCAAGGTGCAGCCCCTCCCCTCCCCAACACCTTTCCTCCTCCGTTAAGAGCTTGACGAAGCCCTGCCGGAGTACTGCATCTCCACCACCACCAGGCCGTCGTGCTGCTGCTGGATCCTTCTTCCTCAACCTCTCCTTTCACCTTGCTCGATCAAGAAGGAGGAGACGTCATCTGCTCCGTACGTGTGTTGAACGCGGAGGTGCTTTCCGTTCAGCACTTGGTCATCGGTGATTTGGATCACGGCGAGTACGACTCCATCATCCCCGTTTTCTTGAACGCTTCCACTCGCGATCTACAAGGGTATGTAGATGCACTCCTATCACTCGTTGCTTAGATGAACTCATAGATGGATCTTGGTGAAACTGTAGGAAATTTTTTATTTTCTGCAACGTTCCCCAACACTTCGACACCCGACGAAGAGATCCAGGAGACCACTCTCCTCGGCAAGGAAACAAGTCACAACTGGATTATGTACTTTGATGGGGCTTCTCGCTGCAAGGCGCCGGTACTGGTGTGCTGCTCGTCGCACCCACCGGAGAGCACGCCAAGTATGTAATCCAGATGCACTTTCCCAGGGATATGTCAACGAACAACACTGCTGAATACGAGGGATTGCATGCCGGTCTCAGGATCGTGCAGACCTTGGGATCAAGAAGCTCATCGTCAGAGGTGATTCATAGCTTGTCGTCAAGTAGGTCAACAAAGATTATCAAAGCCCGTTGACGAAGGCCTACGTGGATGAGGTGAGGAAGTTGGAGGAGCGTTTTGATGGTATCCAGGCAGAGTATGGTCCCCAAGTGGAGAATGACATCGCCAACTATCTGTCGAAGCGCACTGCCCTCAAAATACATGTGGAACCAGGTACTTCTGTGCTCCGTTTAACTCAACCATCCGTTGAACCATTGATAGAGCAGAACAAGCGAAGGAAATCAGGCCCCGGCAAGTACTTTCCCACCGAGCTCCCAGGAGCCGCTGGCGAAGATGCTGCCATGGACACTGAGCATGTCGTGGGGCAACCGACTCCGACAGGGCATCAAGCCTTGGACGTAGAGACAACCACTCCCATGGTAGAGGAAATGCCTTCAGTCCTTGTCGTCGAGCCCTAGGCTCTGGCATGGGCACAACATACTATTCGATTCCTCCAAACAGGGGAGCTTCTTGAGGAGAAGGAAGAAGCGGAGAAAGTAGCCCATCGGTCTGCCATGTATCAGTTCGTTGACAACGTTCTGTACAGAAAAAGACCAAATGGTGGGAAATTGAAGTGCATTCCGCAGGAGGAAGGACTGGAGCTGTTGGCAGAGATACATGAAGGCATATGTGGCTCCCACATAGGGTTGAGGGCCCTTGCCGGCAAGGCTTTCCGGCAAGGTTTCTTCTGGCCCATTGCCCTCCAGGATGCAACGGCACTAGTAACCAAGTGTGAAGCGTGTCAGTTCCATTCAAAGAAGCTTCATCAGTCAGCTCAAGCCCTTCAAACAATCCCTCTCTCCTGGCCATTTTGGGTCTAGGAGCTCTCCATACTGGGCCCTTTCCCCCATGCTGTCGGGGGCTTTGAGTACTTGTACGTTGCAATCGACAAGTTCACAAAGTGGCCGGAGGTGGAAGCAGTGAGGAAGGTGACAGCGCAGTCAGCCGTCAAATTCTTCAAGGGGCTAGACTGCCGTTTTGGTGTGCCAAACAGAGTCATCACCGATAACGGCACGCAGTTCACAAGCCGCACCTTCATGCAATACATCCAAGACCTCGGCAGCAAGGTCTGTTTTGCTTCCATGGCACACCCACAGAGCAACGGTCAGGCAGAGGGGGCAAATGCTGAAGTACTGCGAGGCCTGAGGATAAAGACTTTTGACAAGCTGCACAAGAGCGGAAGGCGCTGGATTGATGAATTGCCGGCGGTTCTTTGGTCGATCAGAACGATGCCAAATCGAGCCACCGGCCAGACACCCTTTGCCCTGGTATACGGGGCAGAGGCAATTATCCCCACGGAACTCACATACGGGTCACCTCGAGTGCTCGCTTATGACATGCTTGAGCAAGAGCGATTGCAGCAAGATGACGCAACGCTCCTCGAGGAAGATCGTCTTCGGGCGGCTGTGAGAGCAGCGCGCTACCAGCAAGCCTTGCGCCACTATCATAGCTGCAGGGTTCATGCCCGAAGCTTTGAGGAAGGCGACCTTGTTCTTCGGCGCGTTCAATCGGCCAAAAATTCCAACAAGTTGACGCCAAAGTGGGAAGGCCCTTATCGGGTAATACGAGTCACCAGGCCCGGTGCAGTCCGCCTGGAGACCGAAGATGCCATTCCAGTGAGCAACTCCTGGAACATCAAGCATCTTCGCAAGTTTTACCCATAAGGCATGGTTGCCAGGCCCCCCGGCAGACCACCTTTTGTACAAGCCTTGTCGGCAAGGCATGTAACCCTCTGTACAAAGCCAAGAGCAAACCCTGAGCATAAATGAATTAAGCGTTGGCGCCCTAAGTTATAGCATGCATGCTAGGTTGAGTCTCTCCCTCGGTTAGGGTTGATAGTGCTTAGCGGCGACTAACCCCTAGCATAGAGGTCGAGTGTGCGTCTCACTGTTCCTTTCCATCCTCTTTGGTTCGCAGGGTACATGGACATTTCTGCTAAGCTATTTGGAAGAAAGAGAATGAGCCGATGCTTGCCAAGGGCTGAAGACACAAGGGTCCAACCACGGCAAGCCAAGGTTGCTGAGGGGGTTGTAGATTCAGATAAGTCCTTTATCCCCTGTTATGCATTTCCATATGAAATTGGGACGTATGGAACCTCGTTTTATTCCTAGGCTATCGTGCCCCCCTTTTCCTGTACCCAAAAACTATTCCTTGGGTCAGAATTTGGTTGTAGCCGCGGTGACAAGGAAGCAAGTGTAGGGCCTAACCCTACTTTGCCCCTGCCTCTGCCAAGAGCGTGAGTATGGTCGAATGGAGTAAGGGGGCGACAAGGCCTGCCGGGCGACAATGTTTATCTTTAAAATAACAAGGATTTGTTCCTTGGTATGAGCTTCGCTCATGCACAAAGAACTCGACAAGCACCCTTTTTTCATTAATACGTCCCATACAAGTATAGTTCATATGGAATGTAAACATGAGCAAGGGGATTACAAGTTTTCAATTTAACTACGGCCCATAGGCTTACAAACTAAAAAGAGATAAGATGCCCGTAATCCCTTTCTTGTCCCTCTCCCCAGGAAATGGGACAAGATGGCAGGAGGGCAAAATGAGTGCCTAAGTGAGGTACGAGTAGCAGAAGACACCAAGAGAACATCCCGGTGGCCGTCCGGAAGAGGGCTGGTGATGATGGTGCCGGGAGAAGGGCCAAAAGATAAGGCAGCGGGCCGCCAATACGCTATGAAGCTGTCGGTGCCATCGTACTCCGACTTGATGGCCCGCCACCCGCCTTCTTCGCCTTCTCTGGCCTTCCCACGCCAGCCACCCAAGGAGGCGACCCCGAGAAGTTCAAGGAGCTGGCCCCACCCCCGACAAATTGCTCTGCCAGGAGGAAGGGCCAGGTGCATATGCTGCTGCTGCCAATGCCACCCAGGGACGGTGTGTTCGACGCCTAGTCGGACCTTTCATCCTCCCGCTTGACACCCTTGTCATTGTTATCGCTGTCCTCCTCGCCACTCTCGCTTGAGGAAGAATCTTCATCATCGGAGAAGCTCTCCACGCAACACCTTAGGCGAGGTCCCAAGTGCCTGAAGACCTTGACAGAGAGTAGGTCATTCTTCATTAATTTGAATTGGAGAATGAGCCCCTCCCACAGGCTGTGGGCATGAGCGAAGGCCTTCCATCCGTGGCGAAGATACATGACATGAGGGGCGGGGAATTCAACATCGACCCGCATGCTGCCATTCCGGCAGCCCCTCATATGCAACCTCAGAGGCTGTGGCGGGTCGAGCTCCATCTCCCGAGCAAACGGAGTAGGGAGACGAAGACGATGATGCACCGGCCTGTGTAGCCTGATGATGAACGCACGGGGCTGGTCTTCGACATGACCCTCCATTAGGGGCAGGGCCGCTGGCGGAGGCGAGGCCGGTGCGCTGCCCCGTCCTCCTCTTCCCCGAGCACCACGGCAGCCTCGGCCTCACCCTTCCCCCTTCCTCTCACGGCTGGCTCTGCCGCTGTGAGCTCTTGGTAAGGAGGGGCACGCTGTCGAGTAGAGACCCTCTTCACCGCCATCGAAGCACCGGCGCGTCCTCTCGCCATAGCAATGGATGGAGAATGGCGACGAAGGGGATACACAGAGAGATGTTTTTCCTCCAGCCCCTAAGTCCCCTTTTTATAGTTGAGCGGGGGAGGCCGAAGGACTAGCTCTACGCCACTGAAGAGCCCGCTTGAATCCGTCTGATTAAAGTGGCAGTAGGCAAGGCCATCAACCGCCCTCCCCGCCCAATCGGGGGCGTGTGAGTATCGGCCCGTGCACGCCTTCCCATATCCCATGCGTCTGTCACCTACCCCACGCCGTGCATGCAGAATACGTGGCGCAAGGGGCGGGCGTAGTGGGAAATGTGGAACGACGGTTCCAAGGCGGAGAAAGTAAATGAGCAGCGGCCCTGCAGTCTTAAAGGGACACGCGAGCCGCCTCTTTACTATCCACCGCAGGATGACGCAGGCATGCTTCGGTCACCCCACGCACGATCCCCACATCACGCATTCAATGCGGGTCATGGGGAAGCACAGCAGATGAAGGAATTACTGCGGTAAGGCTCCACCTCGCCTGCCCGCGCACCGTTCTAGGCCTAGCCCAACAATACATCGCGCTTATGTGTGGCCCAGGCCCGGGGGCTCCTGTCGGTGTACAAAAGTAGGGGCTCTCTTTTGTACCCCTTTACTTGTGCACGCGCAGTCAGAGCCGCGCCTGTGGGCACACTTAGCAGGGCAGAGGAGGGAACCCAAAGCCACAAGACAATCAAAGCAACGCCAAGACCAGAAACGCAAAGAGCCAGAGGGCAAGGTGGACTCCCCCGGCAAGACCCTTGCCAGGCACAGCCTCTAGAGCCTCGGCAAGAGCCTTGCCGGGGAAACTTGCCCAACGCCAGCAGAGCGCGCCACCCTTTGAGCCCAAGGGTTCCAGCGCCATCAACCACATTGGAACCAAGGCTCAGGAGGCACCTCCATGATGGCATGCAGATCTTCGTAAAGATCATAAGCATGCAAGATCAGATGAGGACCAGAAGACAACGATCCTCGGCAAGATCCTCGCCGAGGAAATCCACAAGACCTCCGGCAAGATCCTTGTCAGGGACGACCGCGATGCCATGGCAGGACCTTGCCGAGGACATTAGCGGGGTCGCGGCCAGACCCGCACCTGCCAAGACTCCACCGCCGTTCCCATGCAGCTGCCAGCCCAGCCAGCTAGACTAGCACCTGCGTGGCGACGTGCGGCCTCTAGACCAGCTCAGCAAGCATCTGCGTGGTGGCATGTAGATCTTCGTGAAGACACTGCCACCGCACCAGCTCAGCAGTCTGCCAGCCTACATGGCGCCGCATGCCTCGTTGGCTAGGACGCATGTCGAAGCAAGGCGAGGCGGCGACGGACGAGACGGACCTCGTTACCGTCCCCAATAAAGCAAGGGGACACCTAAGGGGTGCATTTAATGCGTTCTGTCCCATAATGACGGGCGATAAGCTCAGCCACTGTACACCTTTTCACCTCCTGTGTGCCATTGTGGCGTCCCCTTTTCTCTATAAAAGGAGGCCCGAGGCGTACTGGAGAGGGATTTGGCTTTTGGACTACGCACGCACCATAGCTTGTTCAAGAACACAAGAACACTCTAATATACACCAAAGCAAGACTAGGGTATTACGCATCCTCGCGGCCCGAACCTGGGTAAACAATCTTTGTGCTGGCTCCTAGGCCTGCTCTTTCCACAACCTCGCGTCCGCCAACCGTAGTAGGGATTCCAATGATCCCATAGGTGTCGTTTCCCACCAACAAATTGAAACTCCAAAACACCCTAAGAGAGTCAACTGAATCTATTTTAACCCTCATCTCTCACTAGGTTCATATACTGCAACTCCAATAAAACTGAAAAAAAATTGAAGTACCAAAGCATCTCCTAACATCATATGAAAAAACAACTCCATGACAATCAACTCTATGTTAGCCCTTAGCTCTCATCAGATCCATATAGCTAAACTGCTGGACAATTGAAGCCTTCATATCTCACAAGATCCATCTATTCGTCCAAAAAATATGAATCCATCTAATTATCGTATGACCCACCTGTGAGGCCTGAACACCTCCTCAACAACAAAGCCATACTTTATAAAAAATGTTGCTAGATCCAATGCTCCCCTGGATAACGTGGTACCAACAAAACAAGACAGATCCAAAAACTCCATTCCGCTAGCTTTGCCTTAGTCTCTGAGCAGGTCCATTTATTTATCCAAAAACACCAAACAAAAAGGGCACACCAAAACAGTAAAGCATCTCGTGGGGTACTCCTCATTATCATACAACCCCAACAAACTTGCAGGCCTAAACCTCTCCTCAACAACATTAAGAATGTAGCTAGATCCAATGCCCCCATTGGCAACAAGCTACCAAGAAAATAAGAAAGATCCGGAAGGCCCCTTCTTGGAACCTAGATAGACAGAAGCAACAAAAACATCAACACCCCACCAACAAAGGAGCAGCAACCACACACCCTACAAGGATCCAGACAAATAAGAAAAGGCATAAATCTATGCTCCACCAATAACAAGCAGTAGCGGCTTTTACCAAAGAAAAGAAAAAAACAACAAAAGGCCCTCACTTCCAGCTTCTACACCAACACACACGACAAACAGAACATATCGAGCCTAAAAAAAGTATATGGCCATACTGGCATACACCTAGCGCTGAAAAAGAAGAGTGAAAGGTATGTGGAGAAGATGGCTTACCTGCAAAATGACGCAAAGATCTGAGAACGAAGATGCAACCAGCTCAGACCGGAGGAGGCACCAACAAGAGCGGACGAAGTTGCAGGGTAACCTATGACAAATCAGACACCAGCAGCAACGAGGGGACACTTGGGGATAAGGGTGAAGGAGAGCTCCGTCCACCCTCTCCTGGCACCCGTCAGCGAACCACAGGCGGGCAGCTCACTGATAACCCACAAGTATAGGGGATTGCTTGTAGCCTTCTTCGACAAATAAGAGTGTCGAACCCAACAAGGAGCTAAAGGTAGAACAAATATTCCCTCAAGTTCTATCTTTGCAAGAATAAAACTATGAGTACTTTGCGAGAATAAAACTACGAATAAATTGCAAGGTAATAAAAGTGGATAGATTTTGTCAACAAGGAAGTCATTTGTCCATAGGCAATCGATAACAAGTACCAGTAATCATTCTCGTGATTTTACATGAGGGAGAGGCATGAGCTAACATACTTTCTCTACTTGGATCATATGAACTTATGCTTGGAACTCTAGCAAGCATCCGCAACTACTAAAGATCATTAAGGTCTTGAAACCCAACCATAGCATTAAGTATCAAGTCCTCTTTATCTCATACGCAACAACCCACCTACCTGGGTTTAAGCTTCTGTCACTCTTGCAACCCACCATAAGCAAATCATGAACGTATTGCAACACCCTACATCGGGGATCCCTCAAGTTTGCGCGAGATGGAGGGCACCGTAGGACATCACCATAAATAAAATATACAATCGTACCAACCAAGATCACGATTAACCAGGACAAAACGGATCTACTCAAATATCATATGATAACCATATATCATTGGGAAATAATATATGGAGTTGAGCACCATGTTTAAGTAGAGATTACAGCGGAGCGAAGGAGTGTTACACCACTGCATAGAGGGGGGGAGAGTTGGTGTAGACGGTAGCAAGATTGTTGATGTAGATCACCGTCACGACCCTTGCCCCGGCGGACTCCGCGCCACCGAGAGAGAGGGGGAGAGAGCCTCCCTCCTTCTTCTTCTTCCTTGGCCTCCCCTCTAGATGGGAGGAAAGTCCCCCCTCTGGTCCTTGGCCTCCATGGTGGTGGAGGGGCGGGAGCCCCTCCAAGATTGGATCTCCCTCTCTGTTCTCTTCTGTTTCGCGCTCCCAGATGTGGCCGAAAATTGTTTCTCATATTTCAGGAGATCCGTAACTCCGATTGCACTGACATTCTGACACGTGTTTTTCCGGGTATGAGCTTCCTTGTGCCCGAAGTAGAGATCCAACTGACATCCGAGGAGGGCATAAGACACCTGGGCACGCGTGGGCTCCCAGGTGCGCCCTGGTGGGTTGTGGTCACTATGGGGGCTCTCTTCTGATGATTCCAACTCCCAAAAATGACAAATATTCCAAAATAATTCTCCATAAAATTTTATTGCATTTGGACTTCATTTGATATGGATATTCTGCGAGACAAAAAACATGCAAAAAATAGGAACTCGCATTGGGCACTGGATCAATAGTTTAGTCTAATAAATCATATAAAATATTCCAAAAATATGTGAAAGTTGTACATATTGCATGAAACAATCGGAAATTATAGATATGATGGAGACGTATCACCATCCCCAAGATTAATTCCTACTTGTCCTTGAGTAGGTAAATAATAAAAGGATAATTTTTGATGTGGAATGCTACCTAGCATAAAGTTGATCACATATCTAATCATGGCATAATATTAAGACACGAGTGATTCAAAGCAATAGTCTATAATTTGACATAAATACATCAATACTCAGGCATCCCAACAAACAATCATGACTTTCTAAATATCAACGCTAAAGAAAGCTATCCCTACAAAATTATATAGTATTGTCATGCTCCGTCTTCTTAACACAAAGTATTTATCATGCACAACCTGATGACAAGCCATGCAATTGGTTCATACTTTTTAACACGCTTCAGCTTTTTCAACCCTCACGCGATACATGAGCGTGAGCCATGGATATAGCACTACGGGTGGAAAAGAGTATGATGATAGGGGTAAATATAGAGAAGACAAAAAAGTAAGAAAGTCTCACATCGACGCAGCTAACCAACGGGCTATGGAGATGCCCATCCATTGATATCAATGCGAGGAGTAGGGATTTCCATGCAACTAATGCACTAAGAGCTATAAGTGTATGAAAGCTCCATATGAAAATTAAGTGTATGAAAGCTTCATTTTTGGGACTAACCTACTAACCAGAGGCCCAGCCCGTATTGCTGTTTTTTTGCCTATTTCAGTATTTCAAAGAAAAGGAATATCAAACGGAGTCCAAACGGAATGAAACCTTCGGGAGCGTGATTTTTGGAACGAACGTGATCCGGAGAACTTGGAGTGCAAGTCAAGAAGCTTGCGAGGCGGCCAGGATCCAGGAGGGCGCGTCCACCCCCTCTGGGCGCGCCCCCTATCTCCTGGGCCCCACAGGTGGCCACCGACATACTTCTTCCTCCTATATATACCTACGTACCCCGAAAACATCCAGGGAGCCAACGAAACACAATTTCCACTGCCGTAACCTTTTGTATCCGCGAGATCCCATCTTGGAGCCTTCACCGGCGCTCCACCGGAGGGGGAATCGACCATGGAGGGCTTCTACATCAACACCATAGCCCCTCCGATGAGTTGTGAGTAGTTTACCACAGACCTTCGGGTCCATAGTTATTAGCTAGATGGCTTCTTCTCTCTTTTTGGATCTCAATACAATGTTCTCCCCCTCTCTTGTGGAGATCTATACGATGTAAACTCTTTTTGCGGTGTGTTTGTCGAGATCCAATGAATTGTGGGTTTATGATCAAGTTTATCTATGAATAATATTTGAATCTTCTCTGAATTCTTTTATGTATGATTGAGTTATCTTTGCAAGTCTCTTCGAATTATCAGTTTGGTTTGGCCTACTAGATTGATCTTTCTTGCCATGGGAGAAGTGCTTAGCTTTGGGTTCAATCTTGCGATGTCCTTACCCAGTGACAGAAAGGGTTGCAAGGCACGTATTGTATTGTTGCCATCGAGGATAACAATATGTGGTTTATATCATATTGCTTGAGTTTATCCCTCTACATCATGTCATCTTTCTTAATGCGTTACTCTGTTCTTATGAACTTAATACTCTAGATGCATGCTGGATAGCGGTCGATGTGTGGAGTAATAGTAGTAGATGCAGGCAGGAGTCGGTCTACTTGTCACGGACGTGATGCCTATATACATGATCATGCCTAGATAATCTCATAATTATTCGCTTTTCTATCAATTGCTCGACAGTAATTTGTTCACCCACCGTAATACTTATGCTATCTTGAGAGAAGCCACTAGTGAAACTTATGGCCCCCGGGTATATCTTTTATCATATAAACTTTCAATCTACTTTTATTTGCATCTTTACTTTTTGCATCTATATTATAAAATACCAAAAATATATTTATCTTATCATACTATCTCTATTAGATCTCACTTTCACGAGTGGCGGTGAAGGGATTGACAACCCCTTTATTGCGTTGGTTGCGAGTTCTTTGTTTGTTTGTGTAGGTGCGTGGGACTTTTGAGGAGCCTCCTACTGGATTGATACCTTGGTTCTCAAAAACTGACGGAAATATTTACGCTACTATTGCTGCATCACCCTTTCCTCTTCAAGGAAAACTAGCGCAAGCTCAAGACGTAGCAAGAAGGATTTCTGGCACCGTTGCCGGGGAGGTCTTTGCTCAAGTCAAGACATACCAAGTACCCATCACAAACTCATCTCCCTCGCATTTACATTATTTGCCATTTGCCTCTAGTTTTCCTCTCCCCCACTTCACCCTTTCCGTTTTATTTGCCCTCTCTTTCCCAATCTTCTCCTCTCTCTTTCGCTCCCTTTCTTCCTCGCTTTTGTTTGCCATTATGTCTGAAATTGGGGAGATTATCATTGATATGGACAATAATAATAACATGGAAAATTCTGAGGCTCCGGCTGACGAACCCCCTATCTTGCATACTAAAAAGTTTTGAATCGGTAGTGGTAACATTATTGGAAAAAGTTTTATTCAAGATTTCTTTACTTGTGCCGGTGCTTTACCTTCCATGGGTGGTTCTATTCTTCATAGAACTAGTAGTCTTGCGGATGCTATCTCTATGCTTGTAGTTGAACTTGAAAGACAATTTATGCATATGCATCCTTGCATACAAAGAATTTTTCTAGACTTTTCCAATATTCAGCATTCTTCTGTTAAACGCGCTGTTACTATATTTTTGGCTCATGAGTTTAGATTTATAATAAGAGAGGCCAAATAAATCTTTGCGCACTATAGGGTGGACACCGGTCGTCCTCCCATAGAAGCGGTCCTCTTTGATCAAGAGGAAATTAGGCATTTTCAATCTTCGGACTATGTTGCTTTCAATGAAAACCTTAGAAAAAAGGTTCCTACCAATGTCTTGGTTGATAGAATTTCCTAACTTAATAATGATTTTGCACTTCAAAATAATGAGCTAGGATACTCTCTTGAGTATAGGCTCACAAGATTTTGCCAAAAGAATGCTTTTAGTGATGAATTGGTTGTGCATTACGAAGGGCCTAAGGAGGAACCCGTTCCTCCCGAGATTGATCTGGGGGACTTTTGTCCTGCTAAATTTAGCCATTTTGATTACTTTTGCTTGCCTCAAAGAAAACTTGCTGCCGAACGTAGAGAATATGAGATGAGTTTTCAAGATCTATCTTATTATTATGGCACTACTTAGATCTATCTTTGCTTTTATGCCTAGCTAGGTGTCAGTGTACTAGAGTAGGGGTACCTTAGTATCCCGAACTTGTGCACGGGCAGTTGCAGCACCCTGCGGCAGGGCCCGCCAGGTCACCGCCAAGACCCTCTGTGGCTCTTCAGAAAACAAGACCCCGGCAAGAGGAGCTTGCCGGGAAGCCATTCAAGAACGAAGTATTCAAGATGAGAAGACAAGGCCCCGGCAACAGGAGCTTGCCGGGAAGAGACAAGGCCCCGGCAAGAGGAGCTTGCCGGGAAGGCCAACCATGGTACCTCAAGAAACACTTGCTGCAACGCACCACGCGTCCCGGCAAGGCTCGGTGAGCGGCAAGCTCCCGGGCCCGACAAGGTAGCACCTGCGGCAAGATGCTTGCCGCGGGAAGCGGTCGCTCCGCGCCCAGGCTCCAGCACATCCGCCAACGTGTCGCCTTGGGACCCTTACAGGCACGCGTGGCGGAAGACTGTGCAGCCAGCGGTGCGTGGTGGCCAGCAGCGCTGACACGAAGAGGCCATCGTGGCGAACGGTGGCGCTCCTAACGGTCGCTTTTCGCACTGTTTAGGCGAGTCCCCTGCCGTCAGGGTTAGGTAGGATACACTGTGGCTATAGTAGAAGCAGTTGTACCAACCGCATTCTTTTTCCTTTTTTACCCCTCTAGCCTACGTTGCCACTTGTCGGTGACCCCTTGAGCGTATGAAAGGAGGCCCATGCGCAACATAGAAAGGGTTCGAGTCATTCGAAGCTAGCACACTCCCACACTCGGTCTGGTAGCTCACCTCGCTCCCGAGCAAGAACACCCAATACAACCAAGCAGCAGTAGGAGTTTTATCTCTCCGGAGAGCTCCAAAGCTGGGTAAACTGCTCGTGTGCACTGCCTCGATCCACTCTTCGTGCGGCCTCCACCCTCTGCCGAACCGAAAGGGGCTTGGTCCCCATAGGTGTCCACGGATCAGTTTCCCCGACATCAGCACCTCAAGTATGTAGTCCAGATGCACTTTCCCAAGGAGCAAGCAACAAACAATACTGCAGAGTATGAGGGTCTGCTTGCCGGCCTCAGAATCGCAGCCGACCTTGGGATCAAGAAGCTCATTGTCAGGGGAGACTCGCAGCTTGTCGTCCGCCAAGTGAATAAGAGCTACCAGAGTCCATTGATGGAAGCTTATGTTGATGAAATGAGGAAGCTAGAAGAGTACTTTGACGGCCTACAAATGGAACATGTTCCACGAGCTCAGAATGACATTGCTGATGGCCTGTCAAAGTGTGCTGCACTAAAGCTACCAGTGGAACCAGGGATCTTTGTGCTCAAGCTGACTCAACCATCCGTGACACCATCAACTGGACAGAACAAAAAGAGAAAGTTGATTTCCGGCGACTATTTTCCGGCAGAGCTTCCCGAAGCCGCCGCCAAGAAGGTCCCCAAGATCGACGCCAAGAGTGCTGAGGAGGAGTCTGCTCCGACAAGCCTTACGGCTTTTTTCGTTGAAGTAGACGCTCCCGACAAGTTTTGCTCCGGCAAGCTTGCCGGGGAGCATCACGCTCCGGCAGAGCTGCAGGTTCTTGCCGTAGAAGCGGATGTTCCCGCAGCAACAGATATGCCTTTAGTCCTTGTTGTCGAGCCACAAGCTCCAGCATGGGCGCAGCAGATTGTCCGTTTCCATCAGACAGGAGAGCTTCCCGAAGAGCTAGAAGAAGCGGAAAGAGTAGCCCGGCAGTCAAGTATGTACAAGTTTGTCGACAGCACACTGTACAGAATAAGACTCAATGGTGTGAAATTGAAGTGCATTTGCCGGGAAGATGGACAACAGTTGTTGGTAGAGATACATGGAGGCATATGTGGTCACCACATTGGCGCGAGAGCACTTGCCGGCAAAGCATTCCGGCAAGGTTTCTTCTGGCCGACAGCCCTCCAGGATGCAACTGCACAAGTAACCAAGTGTGAAGCGTGCCAGTTCCATTCCAAACAGATACACCAGCCAGCTCAAGCTCTCCAGACGATCCCTTTATCCTGGCCATTTTCGGTCTGGGGGCTCGACATCCTCGGCCCCTTCCCCTGAGCTGTCGGGGGCTTTGAGTTCTTGTACGTTGCGATCGACAAGTTCACAAAGTGGCCGGAAGTGGAACCAGTGAGGAAGGTGACAGCACAGTCAGCAGTCAAGTTCTTCAGGTCGATTGTTTGCCGTTTCGGGGTTCCTAACAGGATCATCACCGACAACAGCACGCAATTTATGAGCCGCACCTTCATGCAGTACGTCCAAGATCTTGGCGCCAAGGTCTGCTTCGTTTCTGTTGCTCACCCGAGAAGCAACGGTCAAGCGGAGAGGGCAAATGCTGAAGTGCTGCGGGGACTCAAGACCAGAACTTTCGACAGGCTGCACAAGTGCGGAAGAAACTGGATCGAGGAGCTGCCGGTGGTTCTTTGGTTGATCAGGACGACGCCAAATCGAGCCACTTGCCAGACACCTTTCGCTCTAGTCTATGGAGCGGAGGCAGTCCTCCCCACGGAACTCGTTTACGGGTCGCCTCGAGTGCTCGCTTATGATGAGCTCGGGCAAGAGCAGCTGCGACAAGATGACGCGCTGCTCCTTGAGGAAGACCGTCTTTAGGCTACTGTGCGAGTCGCTCGCTACCAGCAAGCTTTGCGTCGCTACCATAGCCGCAAAGTTAAGGCCAGAAGCTTCGAGGAAGGCGACCTTGTTCTTCGGCGTGTTCAGTCCGCCAAGAATTCCAACAAGTTGACGCCGAAGTGGGAAGGCCCTTATCGGGTGAAACGAGTCACTAGGCCCGGCGCTGTCCGCCTTGAGACCGAAGATGGTATTCCGGTGAGCAACTCCTGGAACATTGAACATCTTCGTAAGTTTTACCCATAGGGCCCGGCGCTGTCTTGCCGCTGTTGCATGTAATCCTTTGTACAAAGCCGGGCTCAGACCCCGTGCATAAATAAAACTCATGTGCTTCGCACATCTTGTCGATTTCATGCTTTCTTTCTTTTTTCGCATGTATCATCTGACACTTTGTGCAGCACCAAACTCCGGTAAGCACTAACGAGCAATGAGGCTCCATATCATTACTTTCTCTTTCTATCCCTTTCTCAAAGGAAAGAAGGTTCCCTCGCCCACAAGGTTTACCGGGGGGGAAGGAGGAGATAATGGTGTGGACCGAAGCCGTTCAAGGAAGTTTCGCCTTGCCGGGAGGCAAACAACAAAAAAGCTAAGTTACCAAAGTTTGAGCAATCAGTTTTTAAATTTTTAAGTTATTTTCCTTGAACGACCGCGCTTTGTATGGAAAACCTGTGCGCGAAGGAACCAACTCGCAGCTAGTTGCGCCCTTACTTTGTTTCGAGTCCGCTCAACAACTTAAGTGAGCTGCGACTAGTTGCGATAAGGTTGCTTGTCGGTAGCGGCCCAGCCAGCAGGCTGCTGAAGTTCCACACTCGGCGCTCGCGGCAAGGGTGCCTTTGCCGGCAAGTTCTTCCTAAAAAGCGTAGGGCAGAAACATACAAGGCCAAGGGTCGAGTAAAGGAAGTAACACAACAATTAATTCCTAAGATAGAGTTATATTACAAAAGTGGCTTGTCGCGCCCCTAACAAAGTGTCCCTATGACATGACTGGCAGCAACAAGCAAAGCAACAAACAGACGGCCTAATCTACGCGGCCGCCTTCAACCCTCTTGACCTCGTTCACCCTGTTCACGATGGGTGCAACGAGGGCCTTGAGGGCGTCAAGATCAGCATCCACCGGCAGCCTCTTGAGGACGTTGGTAAGGTTCAGGCTCGGATTGCGGAAGGCCACCTTCACCAGCACCTTCTCCAAGACTCCGGCACAAATCGAGCGCAACTCGTCGGCCAGCTATTTTGGGATCCTTTCCCGGAGCTGCTGGAGAGCCGTCGCTACGCCCTTGAAGAACAGAGTGAGCTTGACGCTGGGCTGGAGATTCTCATCGGAGGAGTACCCGAAGCCTTCCGCCCCAAGTTGCAACAGCTCTTCTTCGATCACCGCGGCAATGTTCACCAGTCCTTCCGTCCAGAGCTCCACAGTATCTCTGAGAAGATTCTGGGTTTCGATGGCCTTTGTCAACAGCGCCTCGTTGGCCTCGACCTCTTTCTTCAAGTCTGCCTCCCGCTTCTTGGCGCCGTCCAGAGTTTCCGTCAGGGTGGCCAGCTTCAGCGCCAGATCAACGTTGGAGTCCTTGGCGGCGCTCAGCTCCTTGCCCTTCTCGGCAAGTTGGCCCTGCAGCTCGCCATGGGCATGGGCATCCTTCTCGCGCTCCAGCTTGAGCGCGGCAAGCTCTTCGCCGCCCGCTTTTAGAGCTGCCTCCAGCTGCTCCACCCTTACTTCCAATTCCTTCTTGGCGGTTTCGGCAACTGCAGCCGCATCCTTTGCTTCTTGGAGCGACCCGCCAAGTGACTGCTCATGCACGGCGAGTTCTTCCTCGTAGCTGTCAAGGTTCACTTTGCGCTGAATCAACTCGCCTTCTTGCACTTGTAGCTTCTCGCCGGCGAGCTGCTGCTGCTCTTCGGCTTCGTCCTTCTCGAGAAGGAAGGCCTTCCTCTCCTCTGCTAGCTGCTCCCGCTCCTCCGCCAAGGCCCGGAGAGCTTCCTGGCGAAGACCCCGGAGCTCCTCTGTGCGCTTCTCTATGTCCACGCTCGCCTTCGCGACGAGCGCTTCCCTGGACTCCAACTTGGCTTGGCGGGCGCGGTAGAGTGCCAGCAGCCTCTGCAGCAGTCGCTCTTCCCCAGGCTCGTTGCTGCTTCCCGGCGCGTCGACGACCGACAACCCTGCGGAGGCGAGCACTTCCCCATCAAGAGCTTCTCCTTCCACCGGCGCCCTGGAGCTTGACGCCTAGGGGAGCTTGATGTAGATGCCCTCGCTAGCCTTCAGATAGGCGCCGGGCTGGGACTCCTCGGAGTCTGGCGCTGCGGCAGCGGCGGAGGGATCAGCGGTCGATGCAGCGCCTGGCGCTCCTGAAGCCTCAGGGCCGTCAGTGCGGCCGCCAGATCCCTCGCCGACTCCCTCGTCAGCAGCCTTGGCGGCCTCTTCGCCGGCGGGCACATCAGCGCCAGCTCCTTCTCCAGTGGCCGCGGCATCACCAGTGTTACCGCGCGCATTCTCCTCGCCGCCCGCTTCGGTCTCCATCGGGTCCACGAAGGGTGGATCTGACGACCAGAGGAGAAGGAGAAATCAAATAAACACTCAAGAAGAAAAATCAACAGAAGAACATAAGAGATATTCCAAGCAAGGAGTTACCTGCGCTGGGTTCCGTGACCATGGGCTCCACTACCGGAGGCTCGTTGGTGCTGCCCCTCGCCGGGGACTCCTCTCTTGCCGGAGATTGTTTCCTTGCTGGGGAACGCTTCCTTGCCGGGGAGTCCGCCCTTGGTGGCATAGACGAAGCAGACGACGAACCGGAGGTGATGACCACGCCCTCCTGATGAAGTGGTTCTGCTCCTGCACATGCAAACCGGGGATCAGATGTCAACAAAGTAAAAGAGCGACCACGCACGCCCAGAACCAAAAAGTAGACCAGGTACTTACGCTGGGGGCTGCGCTGGGGGCTGCTCTGCGGAGTAGCGGCCTGATCCGGCAAGGTAACCTCGGGTGCGCCTCCTGCTGTCGGAGTAGGCTCATCCTCGATGGTGACCACCGGAGTCTTGGCCCTCTTCGCCGCCCTCTGGGCTAGAGTCCTGAAAAGGAAGAGTCCAGGGTGGATCAGATCAGATGCAAGACAAGACAAGCAAGTCAAAGAACTGCAAGAAGAACAAGGGAAGCTTACTCTTCTTCTTCCTCCTCGTCGGAGCTGAGCACGGAGAGGTCGAAGTTCGGGCCACCCCCGGCACGACGAGGTGGAGGAGTGGGGTCCCTTGGCCGCTTGGCGGGGACTGCGGCAGCGGCCTGAGACGACCCTGATCCGGTTGCTGCCGCGGCGGAGCGCGTCGCACGGCGCTGCGGCTGTTGGCCCGCTTGCCGCCCTGTTGCATCCCCGGTCCTGCGGAGGCGCCTTCTCGGCTGCGCTGGGTGCTGCGCTCGCGGCAAGCTTCTCGGAGAAGGCGGGCCGCTCGCACCCTCGGCGGGCTCGCTCGATTCGGTGTCAGGCACGGCGAGCTCTTCTTCTTCTTCGGGCCACTCCCGTTCGGCAAGACTCGTCGCCAGCGCTGCGTCTGCCTCCTCCACTGTGAACCCAAACTCGCCCGCGGCTGCGGCCGCCGCCGCCTCCTCCGCCCCGGTGGTGATGCGCTCCATCTCCTGGTCGGTGGTGTCGCGGGTGAGGAGCTTCTTCTTGTCGGTGTTGACTGCCACTTCCACTAGGCCGTCAAAGAACTGCTGCACGACCTCGTCGGCAGGTTCCTGCCAAGTGGGGATGATCCCGTGCGAATCGCACAGTGGCATCATCGCGCAGATGCGGTCGTGCGACGAGTTGTTGCACAGGGGAATGACGCCGGCCGGCAACCTGAACCATTCGGGGTGCTGCGGGTCGTGCTTGAATGTCTCCTTAAGAATCCCGTCAAGCTCAATCACGGTGAAGTTGTAGTTGAGGCCCGGGCGCAGCCTCATGACGTCTGTCGGGCCTCCAAATTCCCAGGCCGGTCTCCCCTTTGCCTGCAGGGGGGCGATGCGGTGGCGAAGGTAATTTGCGCCTACAGCTCCTACGGTCAGCCCGGCAAGTCTAAGACGCAGGATCCGGGTGGTGGCGATCTTCAGCTTGTCGTCGTCCGTAGACAGAGCGCTCCAGTCATTGCCGCACACTGCTGGGGCTTGGCGCAGGGCAGTGAACGGCGGCGGGTTCTCCTCCACAACCCAGCACCAATCGGCTCTCCACTCGTCCCATTTGCTGCGGAGCTCCCCCTCCAGATAGGTCTCTTTCTTGCCGGCCCGCGAGATCCAGGCGATCCCTCCGGCAAGAGTCTCTCCTCTCTCGACGCGAGGCATGAAAAAATGGCAGAAGAGAGCTACGTTGGGGTGGATTCCGACAAAATTTTCGCATAAGTGGGCGAAAACTGTCGTGGTCAAGACAGCATTGGGGGTGAAGTCAAGGAGGTGGAGGCCATAAGTGTTCATGACGTCACAGAAGAAATCAGAGAAGGGCGGGCAGAGCCCGCAGTAGAAGAAAACGGCGAAGAAGGGGTACCCGCCAACCGAAGCTTCTTGCGAGGTGGTGGCGGAAAGTACCTTCGTGCGCGGGTGCGCACGCGTCGCCATCGCCCAGAAGAGGTAATACCAATCCCTCAGCTCCTTTGCGGTGAGCTCCGGGGGAAAGGTAGCCCGCTCCTTCCGCAGCGCCTCGAGCCGCTGCGCCTCGGTCGACTTCACGGCCTTCGCGGCCGCGGTCTTCGCGGCCTTCCCCTTCGCGGCTTTCGGAGCCATAGCGGGGGCGGTGAGGTAGGTCGACGGTGCAAGTGGTGGCGGCGGCGACGGGGGCGGAGCGCTGCTCTCTTTCGGCTTTGGAAGCGGAGGGGAGCGGCGGAGATTTCTGAGAAAGGCAACGGAAAAAAGTCAAAGGTGGGTAACTGCCTCTGTCCCCTCTGCTTATAAAGAGGGAGGGGACGGACGTTACACATTGTCAGAATAAAGAATACCCCCACGTCCTCTCCCACGACGCCGCAATCAACGCGTGCCGTTGGGGGGGAGGCCCGGAGGATGCGGAGTAGGAAACGACACGACCAGGCCGCGTGTGCCCGTGCCCTGTTTTCGGCCTGGCCCAACAGCGCTTGGCACCGTGTGTGGCCCAGGCCCGGGGGCTCCTGTCGGTGTACTAGAGTAGGGGTACCTTAGTATCCCGAACTTGTGCACGGGCAGTTGCAGCACCCCGCGGCAGGGCCCGCCAGGTCACCGCCAAGACCCTCTGTGGCTCTTCAGAAAACAAGACCCCGGCAAGAGGAGCTTGCCGGGAAGCCATTCAAGAACGAAGTATTCAAGATGAGAAGACAAGGCCCCGGCAAGAGGAGCTTGCCGGTAAGAGACAAGGCCCCGGCAAGAGGAGCTTGCCGGGAAGGCCAACCATGGTACCTCAAGAAACCCTTGCTGCAACGCACCACGCGTCCCGGCAAGGCTCGGTGAGCGGCAAGCTCCCGGGCCCGACAAGGTAGCACCTGTGGCAAGATGCTTGCCGCGGGAAGTGGTCGCTCCGTGCCCAGGCTCCAGCACATCCGCCAACGTGTCGCCTTGGGACCCTTACAGGCACGTGTGGCGGAAGACTGTGCAGCCAGCGGTGCGTGGTGGCCAGCAGCGCTGACACGAAGAGGCCATCGTGGCGAATGGTGGAGCTCCTAACGGTCGCTTTTCGCACTATTTAGGCGAGTCCGACGGGCATTCAATGCCCTTGTCCCTTGCCGTCAGGGTTAGGTAGGATACAATATGGCTACAGTAGAAGTAGCTGTACCAACCGCATTCTTTTTCCTTTTTTACCCCTCTAGCCTACGTTGCCACTTGTCGGTGACCCCTTGAGCATATAAAAGGAGGCCCATGCGCAACGTAGAAAGGGTTCGAGTCATTCGAAGCTAGCACACTCCCACGCTCGGTCTGGTAGCTCACCTCGGTCCCGAGCAAGAACACCCAATACAACCAAGCAGCAGTAGGAGTTTTATCTCTCTGGAGAGCTCTGAAGCTGGGTAAACTGCTCGTGTGCACTGCCTCGATCCGCTCTTCGTGCGGCCTCCGCCCTCTGCCGAACCTAAAGGGGCTCGGTCCCCATAGGTGTCCGCGGATCAGTTTCCCCGACACTAGGGGCGTTAAACGATAGCGCTAGTTGGAAGGCAACCCAATTTTCTTTGTGTTTTTTGTTTTTGTTTTTGTTTAGTAATAAATTATGCATCTAACTTCTGTTTAGATGTGTTTTTATGTTTTAATTAGTGTTTGTGCCAAGTAGAACCTATAGGATAACCTATGATGATAGTTAATTTGATTCTGCTGAAAAACAGAAACTTTGCACGCACGAATTTCGTTTTGTTAAATCACAGCAACGTGCTTTTGCGTTGATTCTTTTTGCTGATGATCAATAGTTAAATTGTACAGGACTTCCTATTTTTGTAGGATTTTTAGAGTTGCAGAAGTTTGCGTTAGTTACAGATTGCTACAGACTGTTTAGTTTTTGACAGATTCTGTTTTTCGTGTGTTGTTTGCTTATTTTGATGCATCTATGGCTAGTAAAATAGTTTATAAACCATAGAGAACTTGGAATAAAGTAGGTTTAACACAAAAATAAAGAAAGAATGAGTTCATTACAGTACGTTATGTGGTGGTTTTGTTTTCTTTCACTAACGGACCTTATAAGATTTCATGTTGAGTTTTGTGTTGTGAAGTTTTCAAGTTTTGGGTAAAGCTTTTATGGACTATGGAATAAGGAGTGGCAAGAGCCTAAGCTTGGGGATGCCCATGGCACCCCAAGATATTCAAGGATAGCCAAAAGTCTAAGCTTGGGGATGCCCCGGGAAGGCATCCCCTCTTTCGTCTTCATTCATTGGTAACTTTACTTGGAGCTATATTTTTATTCGCCACATCATATGTCTTTTGCTTGGAGCGTCGTGTATTATATTAGTCTTTGCTTTTTAGTTTACTACAATAATCCTTTCTGTACACACCTTTTGGGAGAAGCCTACTTAATTGAATTTGCTAGAATACTCTATGTGCTTCACTTATATCTTTTGAGCAGGATAGTTTTTGCTCTAGTGCTTCACCTATATCTTTTAGAGCACGGCGGTGGCTTAATTTTGTAGAAATTGCTAGTCTCTCATGCTTCACTTATATTATTTTGAGAGTATTTTAGAACAGCATGGTATTTGCTATGGTTATAAATTGGTCCTAGAATGGTAGGCATCCAAAGTTGGGTATAATAAAAACTATCATAGGAAGTGAATTCGATGCTATGATCAGTTCGATACTTGATAATTGTTTTGAGATATGGAGGTAGTGATATTATGAATTTAAAAATGCTTGTGTTGAAGTTAGCAAGTCCCATAGCATGCATGTATGGTTAAAGTTGTGTAACAAATTTGAAACATGAAGTGTACCTGGCTTGTGCATCCTTATGAGTGGCGGTCGGGGACGAGGGATGGTCTTTTCCTACCAATCTATCCCTCTAGGAGCATGCGTGTAGTGCTTGATTTTTGATTACTTCCAAATTTTTTCAATAAGTATATGAGTTCTTTTGACTAATGTTGAGTCCATGGATTATAAACACTTTTACCTTTCCATCATTGCTAGCCTCTTCGGTACCGTGCATTGCCCTTTCTCACCTTGAGAGTTGGTGCAAACTTCGCCGGTGCATCTAAACCCCGTGATACGACACGCTCTACCACACTTAAACCTCCTTATATCTTCATCAAAACAGCCACCATACCTACCTATTATGGCATTTCCATAGCCATTCCGAGATATATTGCCATGCAACTTTCCACCATTCCGTTCATCATCATCATGACATACATTACTTTCGTCATATTTCCATTGCATGATCATGTAGTTGACATCATATTTGTGGCAAAGCCACCATGCATAATTTTTCATACATGTCACTCTTGATTCATCATCCTGGTACACCGCCGGAGGCATTCATATAGAGTCATATCTTATTCTAGTTTTGAGTTGTAATTCATATGTTGTAATCAATAAAAGTGTGATGATCATCATTATTAGAGCATTGCCCAAAAAGAGAAAAAAGAAAGGCCAAAAAAAGGCCAAAGAAAAAAAGAAAAAGAAAAAAAGAAGAAAAAGAAAATAAATAAACAAAAGGGGCAATGTTAGTATCTCTTTTTCCACACTTGTGCTTCAAAGTAGGACCTTATTCTTCATGTAGTGAGTCTCATATCTTGTGCTTCAAAGTAGCACCATGTTTTTCATATAGTGAGTCTCATAGGTTGTCACTTTAATATACTAGTGGGAATTTTTCATTATAGAACTTGGCTTGTATATTCCTACGATGGGCTTCCTCAAATGCCCTAGGTCTTCATGAGCAAGCAAGTTCGATGCACACCCACTAGTTTTCTTTTGTTGAGCATTCATTTTTAGCTCTAGTGCATCCGTTGCATGGCAATCCCTACTCCTCATGTTGACATCAATTGATGGGCATCTCCATAGCCCGTTGATTATCCTTGTCAATGTGAGACTTTCTCCTTTTTTGTCTTCTCCACACAATCCCCATCATCATATTCTATTCCACCCATAGTGCTATATCCATGGCTCACGCTCATGTATTGCGTGAAGGTTGAAAAAGTTTGAGATTATTTAAGTATGAAACAATTGCTTGGCTTGTCATCGGGGGTATAGAAGTTGGGAACATCTTTGTGTGACGAAAATGAAGCATAGCCTAACTATATGATTTTGTAGGGATGAACTTTCTTTAGCCATGTTATTTTGAGAAGACATGATTACTTTGATTAGTATGCTTGAAGTGTTACTATTTCTTTTATCAATATGAACTTTTATTTTGAATCATTTGGATCTGAACATTCATGCCACAATAAAGAAAATTACATTGAGAATTATGCTAGGTAGCATTCCACATCAAAAATTCTGTTTTTATCATTTACCTACTCGAGGACGAGCAGGAATTAAGATTGGGGACGCTTGATACGTCTCCAACGTATCTATAATTTTTGACTGTTCCATGCTATTATATTACCCCTTTTGGATGTTTGTGGGATTTATTTTACACATTTATATCATTTTTGGGACTAACCTACTAACCGGAGGCCCAGCCTGTATTGCTATTTTTTTGCCTATTTCAGTATTTCGAAGAAAAGGAATATCAAACGGAGTGCAAACGGAATGACACCTTCAGGAGCGTGATTTTTGGAACGAACATGATCCGGAGAACTTGGAGTGCAAGTCAAGAAGCTTGCGAGGCGGCCAGGAGACAGGAGGGCGCGCCCCTATCTCCTCGGCCCCACAGGCGGCCACCGACGTACTTCTTCCTCCTATATATACCTACGTACCCCATAAACATCCATGGAGCCAATGAAACACAATTTCCACCGCCGTAACCTTCTGTATCCACGAGATCCCATCCTGGAGCCTTCGTCGGTGCTCCACCGGAGGGGGAATCAACCACGGAGGGCTTCTACATCAACACCATAGCCCCTCCGATGAGTTGTGAGTAGTTTACCACAGACCTTCGGGTCCATAGTTATTAGCTAGATGGCTTCTTCTCTCTTTTTGGATCTCAATACAATGTTCTCCCCCTCTCTTGTGGAGATCTATTCGATGTAAACTCTTTTTGCGGTGTGTTTGTCGAGATTCGATGAATTGTGGGTTTATGATCAAGTTTATCTATGAATAATATTTGAATCTTCTCTGAATTCTTTTATGTATGATTGAGTTAACTTTTCAAGTCTCTTCGAATTATCAGTTTGATTTGGCCTACTAGATTGATCTTTCTTGCCATGGGAGAAGTGCTTAGCTTTGGGTTCAATCTTGCGGTGTCCTTACCCAGTGACAGAAAGGGTTGCAAGGCACGTATTGTATTGTTGCCGTCGAGGATAACAAGATGGGGTTTATATCATATTGCTTGAGTTTATCCCTCTACATCATGTCATCTTTCTTAATGTGTTACTCTGTTCTTATGAACTTAATACTCTAGATGCATGCTGGATAGCGGTCGATGTGTGGAGCATAGTAGTAGATGCGGGTAGGAGTCGGTCTACTTGTCACAGACGTGATGCCTATATACATGATCATGCCTAGATAATCTCATAATTATTCGCTTTTCTATCAATTGCTCGACAGTAATTTGTTCACCCACCGTAATACTTATGCTATCTTGAGAGAAGCCACTAGTGAAACCTACGTCCCCCGGGTCTATCTTTTATCATATAAACTTTCAATCTACTTTTATTTGCATCTTTACTTTTTGCATCTATATTATAAAATACCAAAAATATATTTATCGTATCATACTATCTCTATCAGATCTCACTTTCGCAAGTGGCTGTGAAGAGATTGACAACCCCTTTATTGCGTTGGTTGCGAGTTCTTTGTTTGTTTGTGTAGGTGCATGGGACTTTTGAGGAGCCTCCTACTAGATTGATACCTTGGTTCTCAAAAACTGAGGGAAATACTTACGCTACTATTGCTGCAGCACCCTTTCCTCTTCAAGAAAATTAACGCAAGCTCAAGACGTAGCATCGGTCTCACCGAGATTACGTTATGCCCTAACCTTAATAAAATCAGTCCCATCGAGTTGACATGTCGGTCCCACCGAAAATCCTAACGGTCACATTATTTACTAAATCGGTCCGACCGAGTTTCACGATTCGGTCCCACCAAGTTTGGTAAGTTGTGTGTCATGGTTAGATTTTGTGTGGAGGCTGTATATACCCCTCCACCCACTCTTCATTCGTGGAGAGAGCCATCAGAACATGCCTACACTTCCAACATACATTTTCTGAGAGAGAACCACCTGCACTCGTGTTGAGGTCAAGATATTCCATTCCTACCACATAAATCTTGATCTCTAGCCTTCCCCAAGTTTCTTTCCACTCAAATCTTCTTTCCACCAAATCCAAATCCTGTGAGAGAGAGTTGAGTGTTGGGGAGACTATCATTTGAAGCACAAGAGCAAGGAGTTCATCATCAACACACCATTTGTTACTTCTTGGAGAGTGGTGTCTCCTAGATTGGCCAGGTGTCACTTGGGAGCCTCTGTCAAGATTGTGGAGTTGAACCAAGGAGTTTGTAAGGGAAAGGATATCGCCTACTTCGTGAAGATCTACCCTAGTGAGGCAAGTCCTTCGTGGGCGACGACCATGGTGGGATAGACAAGGTTGCTTCTTCGTGGACCCTTCATGGGTGGAGCCCTCCGTGGACTCGCGCAACCGTTACCCTTCGTGGGTTGAAGTCTCCATCAACGTGGATGTGCAATAGCACCACCTATCGGAACCACGATTAAAAAATCTCCGTGTCAACATTGTGTTTGCCTCCTCAAACTCCTCCCTTTACCTTCATATGCAATTGTTTTACATTCTGCTGCTATACCCTTAGAATTGCATGTGTAGGTTGATTGCTTGACTTGTGCTAAGTTGCTAAAATCTTCCAAGAACTAAAATTGGGAAAAGGCTAGATTTTTATTTGGTCAAGTAGTCTAATCACCCCCTAGACATACTTTAGATCCTACAAGTGGTATCAGAGCTGTGGTCTCCATTTGCTTTGATTTCCATAGCTTTTGGTGGTCATAGCCTTGGTTTCACAACCTAGGAGAGTATTGCATCTAGCGAGGGAAATTACCACCGTAGAGGTCCTTACTTTGATGGTACTAATTTTGCTAGTTGGAAGCATAAGATGAAAATGCATATTCTTGGACATAACCCCGCCGTTTGGGCTATTGTGTGTATTGGATTGCAAGGTGAATTCTTTGATGGGAGAGAACCGAACCGTGAAGCTACCGCGGAAGAGTTGAAGATGCTGCATTACAATGCTCAAGCTTGTGATATCCTCTTCAACGGATTGTGCCCCAAAGAATTCAACAAAATCAGCCATCTTGAGAATGCAAAGGAAATTTGGGATACTTTGATTGATATGCATGAAGGTACCGACTCCGTCAAGGAATCCAAATTGGATGTGCTTCAAAGTTAACTTGACAAGTTAAAAATGAAGGATGGTGAAGGCGTTGCTGAAATTTACTCTAGGCATGCTCTTATCACAAATGAGATTGCCGGCTTAGGAAGTGAGGAGATGACTGACAAATTCATCATCAAGAAGATCCTAAGAGCTTTGGATGGAAAATATGATATCGTGTGCACATTGATCCAAATGATGCCCAATTACAAAGATCTCAAGCCAACAGAAGTCATTGGAAGAGTTGTTGCTCATGAGATGTCACTCAAGGATAAGGAAGAGCTCCACAACAAGTCAAGTGGTGCTTACAAAGCCTCATATGAAGCTCCCACATCATCAAGTGAGAAACAAACTTCCAATGAAGAATTGAGCCTAATGGTGAAGAACTTCAACAAGTTCTACAAGAGTAGAAGCAAGGAAAGAAGCTCCAAGTCAAGGTCCTACAATGACAAAAGATCTTCTAGTCGTGAGCATAATTGCTACAATTGTGGAAGACCCGGACACTATTCCAATGAGTGTACGGCTCCCTAAAAAAGAAGAGAAGATTCTCCAAAAAGAAGGAGTAGAAGAGAACAATCACCATCAAGAGAAAGAAGGAGTAGAGATGATCGTTATGAACGAAGAACATCCCGGAGAAGCAAGGGTTCGGAAAGGAAGGACAAGTAATCAAGGAGCTACACAAAACAAAGACATCAAGCTCATGTTGGTGAATGGGTATCCGACTCCGACTCCGACAATCACTCCGAGAGAAGCTATAACTCCAACTCCGAATATACTCAAGATGAAGGTGTTGCCGGTCAAGAACTTGTGTCAACCAACTCCTACGACATATTTGAATCACCAAATGAAGGAATTGGAAGATGCTTCATGGCTAAAGGCCCAAAGGTATCACACCCCGAGTATGTTGATTTCAATAGTGATGAAGATTACTTGTTAGGTGATGATGATTTACTTGTTGACAACTCTAGTGATGAATACTATGATGAAATGTCAAATAATCATGCTAATCAAGATAAAACGAATGACAATGATAAGGAGAAGATTGAGCGCCTAACTAAAGAACTAAACACTCTTAAGTTAGCTCATGAAACTATCTTGGAAGATCATCGAGAAATTTTATAGACTCATGAGAAGTTACGCTTTGAAAAGCTCAACCTTGTGCAAGAGCATGAGTTCTTAAAGGCAATCAATGATGATCTTCGCAAGAAAAGTTCTTCTTACATTGCCAAGCGTTTACTCTTATGTACTTACATGCCACAAGTCAAGTCTAGTAACAAGAACAAGAAAGATTCTTCTTCTAGTAGTAACAATAATCATGCTAAATCCAATGTTGTTGCTTCTAGTAGTTCTCTTGATTCCACTAATGATTCTCTTAGCCAAGTTACACTTGAGCAAGAAAATAGCTTATTGAAGGGAATTATAGAGAAATGTGTTTACAATAGCCTTGCCGGAAGTAGGCAATTCGAGGAAATTGTACGCAAGCAAGGAAGGCACCGGAAGAATCAAGGTGTTGGTTTTGAACGAAAGTTCAATGCCAATGGAGTTGAGTGGGAAGAAGATCAATACCCCAAGACGAAGGTTGTTCATCAACAAGAGAAGTATGATCCTACTTCTTTCAAAGGGACACAAGCTCAAGATTATCTTCCACCACAAGACCACAAGCTAAAAGGCAAGGACAAGCTTCAAGAAGAGATTGATGCATTTGAAGATGCTCCGAAGGCCTTGGTCAAGTGGGTTCCCAAGACTACATCAAGTTCTACTTCTTCAAGTACATCTACAACTCCAAGGATTCCCATCAGGGTGATGTGGGTCCCAAAGAAGAAGAACTAGAGTGTTCTTGAGGGTGACTACGCCAACATACTTCACTCATATCATTTTGGCAAGGACAAGTGCAATCAACTTCCACATCTTGCACTAGTTCAAGGAGTCACAAACCCTCTTGTTGGTAAGACAAGGGACAAGGTAACCTAATGCTTTCATGGACATCATCTTGTGTGTGCATCACTCTATGTCTATGGATATCCTTGTTTGTTCCTTGTGGGACTAACCCGTGTAGGTATTGAAAGTGCAACTCACTCCAATGGATTGCTCCAAATGATCTACATCAACATTGAGCATCCACATATTCCACAACTACATGAAGTCATCATCGACAAAACCCAAGGTTAGGTCATCCCTCTTAGGGGGATCTCACATCTAGGGGGAGCTTTACTCTATGATTTGAGGTAAAGCAACTCTAATGGTGTGAACACAACAATGCTTTATGTAAAAGTGGTAACCCCACTTGTGCTTAAACGACGGGTATGACCTATGACCAAATGTTCTCATTTGACTCCTAGGTCAATATACTCATATATAGATGACCTAGTCATCGCCCATTGTTTGATAGATGCTAGAATTGGTTGTGCATGCTTTGCCACATATTTCATTTGCCATTTTATTGTGTGAGCATGTTGGTTGCATATTTTACTCATTCAAGGACATCCACTTATTGTTTTGATTGTTTGGTTTCTTTTCTTTTGCCAAGTGGATGGACAAGAGTGCCTAAGAACCTTCTCTAGCTATCTATGCTTTTCTCGTATCAAACTCTAGTCATGCTACATCACAAAGTTTGATCAAGTCAGATTCGAACCACTCTGTGTGAGGAGCACTCGGAGTCCCCGATTCGTCATAGACTTAAACTTCCAAAACCTTTTTGTGCATTTCGGTCTGACCGATTCACCCTTCTCAGTCATACCGAGATCACTAAGTTGATCTAGGTTTTCAACCTTGGTGCAACCGATTAGAACTTTTCGGTCACACCGAGTTGCAGTAACTGCTTGCAGTTTTGCATCTCGGTGCCACCGAGTTGTTCCACTCGGTCACACCGACAGGGTCAGGCTATATATACTCACGGGTCAAATTTGGGAAAAATTTCTGAGACCCTTCGCCCGTGCATACCCTGCTCTGCGTCTTCGGGTCTCCGGGTTGTCCTCTCGTCGCCAGCGACCTCCCGCCGCTGGTCTCCGCCGCTGTCAATGGCATTCTGCCCCGCCGTTGCCGTCGTAGCAAGTTCACCGCTGAACTAGGGTGTGAACTTGAAACTTTGTGCTATTGTTTAACTCCAATTCCTAGCACATTGCTTTGCCATGATTCTTGCCACATTTGAAATCATTCTATCCAGCGAAAGCATTCCGTAGATTAGATTTGATTTGAAAATTTAGGGTTAGGTTTCCGCCGAACTCATCTCGGACCGACCGAGTTGTAGAAATCAGTCTCACCGATTTGGCTTAGGCCATTGCACATGTGATTTTTGGTCTAACCGAGAACTGCAAATCGGTCTGACCGAGATCGATTCTTTGTGAAACCCTAGCAGACTCAGTGCCACCAAACTGTGACTCGGTCTGACCGAGTTCACTAGTTTAGGTTCCAAAAGCTGCTTCGGTGTCACCGAGTTTACAAATCGGTAGCTCCGAAATGCTTTTTGTGGAAAACTAAAACTATGTTTTTGACTCAATTGTTTTGCAAAAACCTATGTACTTTGTGATGCTCATCCACTTTGCATCATCTACATCTATTCACAGGGTCTGCTGTTAGTGAGTTTACAAAATGTCTGATCAAAGTGACAGCCAGAACAAGTCAGAGGAGCAAGCTCAGATGAGTGAGGGCACTAGTTCCTCAAGCAGTTATGATGAGGGCAGCAGGAGCACACCCAGCAATTTGCCAAAAGCAGCCACCAGGACAAGGAAGAAGAAAACCTCAGATCCTGAAGATGAGGCCTACATTGCTGGTGAGGACAAGGCCACCTCCAAGAAGAAAGTTCTGAAAAAGGAGTATGGCACAGCTGCTACCACAAAGCCAGGCATGAACAAGAAGGCACATGTCAGGAGAGTGCCCACATCCAAACCTAGGAAGGTTGCCACTGGTGAAACCATGAAGTTCACCATTGAGTCTGATGAAGAAGCTGCTGGTGAAGATAAGAAGAAGAAGAGGGTGAGAAACACTACTGCCAAAGTTCTTGGCAAGCCCTCCATGAGGAGAGATTATGATGAGGAACAAGAAGAGGAAGAGGATGCTACACCAGCACCCAAAGCTTAGAAGCTCATGGGAGAGGCAATTAAGTCAGGGGCTGCTCCATCTAAGCCCAAAGCTGCTCCCAAGGTTGCTGCTCCAGCACCAAAGCCTAAACCTAAGAGGAACACCGAAATTATACCTGCATCAAAGAAGAACAAGGCCACAGTGCCTGAAGCTGTGGAAGAAGAAGATGATTCTCTTGTTTTGAGGAAGTTGAAGCCCAAGATTCTTGACCATAATGATGCTCATCCAGTAGCTGAAGACATGCACATCAAAAAGGATGCTGGACTGAGATTGTGGAGACAGTCAGATCCATATGCTGTGAGGAGGAGGACAGCAGTTGACTACAGATTTCACACAAAGGAGCAACATGATTTTTATGGAACAATTTTGCTTGACAAGAAGCCCATTGTTTGTGACATGAGATGGATCAACTGGGACTACATCAAGAAAAATGAAGCTCACTATCCAGGAGTATATGACAGCTTCAAATAATGTGGAGTTGATGACTTTGTTGCCCAGAAGCTCACCAAGTGGAATGATGAGCTCATCATGCAGTTTTACTCCACAACTCACTTCTACCCAGATGGGAAGATCATATGGATGTCTGAAGGTACTAGGTACCAATCCTCTGTTGAAGAATGGGCTCAGTTGATCAATGCTCCAAAAGAAAGTGAAGATGACTCGGATGTATATGCTGAGAAGAAGAAAGACCACAACTCAATGGCACGCATGTATAGAGAGATCCCAGATAAAGCTTTGGAAACTCACAAGCTTGGATCTGTACACTATTTGTTGTCTGGTCTGCCAACAATCAACTGGATCCTTAGGCACACATTGCTACCCAAGTCTGGAGATCACAAGATGATCAGAGGACATGCTATCAACTTGCTGCATCTATTTGATATACCTCAAAAATTCAAAGTCATGAGTCTGATTGTGGAAACAATCAAGAGAACAACAGCTGATCAGAAGAGAAGTTGTGGGTATGCTCCACACATACAGGAGCTCATCAACTCAAGATGGGCACATGCACATATCTTTTGGATAAGGAGCATCTACCCTTATATCCTGAGTTTGAAGATAACACAATTGAGATGAATGAGGAGGAACCATCATCTGTAAAAGCACATGAGAAGAGAGAGAATGCAAGGGCAGAGAAAGTTGCAAAGATGCCAACTGCTGAAGAGGCATCTCAAGTGTTCCTGAAGAGCAAGCAAGATCAGCTTGGCTATTTGATTGCCTCCACCTTGAGAATTGAGAAGGGCTTGGCCACCCTGACTCAAAACCAGGAGAGTTTGGAGAGAATCGTAGAGCAGAAGTTTTATGCTCTTGATGTGAAGGTCACTGAGATTCAAACTGCAGTTGAGCAACTTCGGGAGGATGTGGAGGAGAAGAAGGGCAAGTCTACTACAGATGCATTTGCTAGAGTGCCCAGAGGACAGAGATCTGCTGTAGTGCCTATTCCAGATACTAGAGCTACATCATCTGCACCAGCTACCAGAACTTCAGTGCCACCAGCTCCAGCAGCCACTCCACCAGCTCCAGCTACATCAACTGATGCTTTCGTCCTTCGAGTCATCTCTACACCACCTCATGAAGACCAAGACTGAGAGTCATTTAACACTATGCATTTTTGAACTTTTTGGTAACTTGTTGCCAAAGGCGGAGAAAAATGTATAGATCATAGGCTTCGAGAGAGAGTGTTGCTTTTGATCTCTCTTGTTTTTGATGGTTGAACTTCTTTATTGTGTGTTTGCTTGATACACTATGCCTTTTGTGAGATACTTGGATGATCATGTGTTTGATCATATGCTATGTTACCTTAATGCTTGTTGGATGATATTATCTTTTATATCCTCATATGATCATTCACTTTGTTTTGTGATGAGTGCATGTGTTGAATTATTATCATTTTGAGCGTTCCACCAAGATGTGTGTGACATGAAAGAGTAACCAACACTACAAAAAATACACTTCCGTGATGATACGTGTTTGTCACAGTAGGTCGCGTTTTTTGTCATGCATGTACATCCATGACAAATTTATGACAGAATCAAGATAGTCATACATGTGTTGTCGTAGAAGTGTTCCATGACATTACGAAAATTATCATCACGGAAGTGTCCACTTCCATGACGATAAATAGCGCGTCAAAGAAGTGCTTTCGTCAAGGGTGACCGACACGTGGCATCCACCATAACGGAACGCCGTTAAGCTATCGGGTCAGGTTTTGGATCCGATAACCCGTTAACAGTCCCGACCAATGGGGATTTTCCACGTGTAAAATCATCATTGGCTGGAGGAAACACGTGTCGGCTCACTGTTGGGACAGATGTCATCCGTTCATTGGACCGAAGTCGCCTATGATACAGCGACACGTGGCACGACCCAACAGAGGCCCATCCCTGTGAAAAGGCCGGCCCGTTTGACTTGGTCAAAAGGTGGCGGCCTGGCCCACAGAAAGCCTGTTAACGGCCTGTTCGCATATAGCCCATTTATAGCCCGCTAACCTAGGGCCCGTTACACCCTATCTGAATTAGGCCTAGTAGCGCCATCTGGGCGTCCAATATGATTCAGCCCGTTTTAACTTCCGGCCATGTGTAGCCCATGACTTCTTTCGGCCCATATGAGGACCTTTGTAACTCTTGGCCCATTAATGGCCCGTGGTGAAACTAGCCCGTAATGAACAGTGTATCACTTTATACCCATTAACGGCCCGTTATTCCATTGGGCCATTTCCAGTCCAACTTATCTTTCGGCCTTCTCAGGGCCCATTGATTCTTGGGCTCATTTGCAGCATTCGGTTACATACGGCCCGTTACTGTCATTTTCTGCTTGTGGGCCAAATTCAGCCCGTCGTTATAGTCGGCCCGTTTGCGGACCGTTAATACGTTGGGCCATTTTCATGTCAAAAAACCCATTGGGCTCTTTTCATAGAGTTATCAAATACGGCCTATTAACGGCCCATTATGGTCCACGAATAGTACGGCCCATGATTGGCAAAACGATGATACGCCCCGTAGAAGGCCCATGGATCCTACGGCCCGTATGAGCCCATGGATAGTACGGCTCATAGAAGGCCCATGGATCGTACGACCCATAGAAGGCCCATGGACCCTAAGGCCCGTATAGAAGGCCGATGGATCCTACGGCCGGACGAAGGCCCATGGATCATACGGCCTGCAGGAGGCTCATGGTTACAACAGTCCGTGTGTTACCATGATTATTTTGGCCTAGTTACCAAAAATAGGCTATTGTGGCCACTAGAAAAACACAGAAAAAGAACTGCAGTGACTACAAGCAAACACTAAACAAGACAATAAGGAAATAAATAAGCAAGCAAATAACGCTAGCCTATTACCGCTATTACACATATTACATCCACTGGGCATCAAAGTTCGCCACCAGTGCAAATATAGGGAACAAAGCAGCATATTACATACACTGGCCGTCAAAATTGGCCACCAGTGCAAATAAACACGGCAGCAAAACAAGAGCATAATTGAAACAACTTCAGAAGAGCTCAAGAAACATTATCCTGGGTATCCACCATGCTGGCAATAAGCTTAGCAAGTTGATTAGCTTTGTCCTGTTTGGCGCTAAAATCCTCCAACGCTTGCTGTTGCACCAGAAAGTATGCATCTGAATGCTCCAGGGACTTCCGCAGTCCTTCCGCTTCTTGTCGCAGCACAGCTGATCGATGTCTTTCAGCTTGTAGTTGAGACTCAAGAAACCAAACTGATTCAGACAGTGAGTTTGAATAGCTAGTGCAAGCGGTAGTGGCCAGTAACTCGAACACTAAACCAAGAGAGGACTTTGGGGTTGTCTCGCTGTCTTCAAGATAGTCTTCCTTAGCTATTTTATCAGCTTTATTGGAGACCAACAAGGATGTTTCACTATCCTGAACCTTATCTGCATTACTTCCTTTACCATTGCTTAATAAGGCACTCTTCCCCAATATTCTGTCAACATTCTAAAAGAAGAAACAAGCAGACACATAACAAGTTTAGCATGTACTAGTATATGAAACTCATTTCGGTGAACTAGTTCATTAGTAAGGTGGACAGGATTAAACTACCAAGTCTTCTATTGCTAAGTACTAGTACATAATAAAAGCATCAAACAAACATATATCTATGTCCTATGGTCACTGCATTGTCTTGCCAAATCAAAATAGAGACACGGTTCAAATCATATCGGTTCAAGACAAAGCAGCAGTGAAAGAATACAAAGCGTGGGAAACTACATGGCACAACAAGATTTCAGATGGGTACCACGGGTCTACATGTACAACAACACTATTGGCTCTGTTGTGATGCTAGTAATGTGCATGATATGAAAGTCAACTGTATACACAACTGAAATTGAAATCAACAGAGCTATTGATAAGAGCAAATCTGTTAAAGAAACATGTGTGAACATACCTGTTGTGCCATTGGAGTTTCAATTGGATCCTTCAATTTAAAAATAAGTTTGTATGAGTAAATACAGTGATACAAGAGCAAATCAATCATAGTTAAAGGCGCGCCTAAGCGAGCGCTTAAGCGCGCCTAGGCTCTAGGCGTTGGCAAAATGCATTGCGCATAACTACGCATAATCTATGCATAACTACGCATAAGCATGCGCTTTGGTCAATAAAGCGCAAGGAGGTGGCAAAACGCACAATTAACGCCTAGCGCTTTTTTGAACTATGATAGCAATGGAATCTTAAATTAGAACAGTTCTTCTTCAGGTTTAGGCACTTGTTCTACATGAAGAGAATATAGTAAGATGCAAGAATAAAATACTTAAAAATAGAAAATGAGCTCATAGACCTTACCACATTCTTGGTTCGGGACCAGTACAGAACAAGGCATTCCTAGTCATCGTCCAGTAAATGTGTCTCAGAAGAACGTAAGGGAATTTGATGAGTTTCTTTGCCGGTGAAGTACGTTTTCTTTAGGTAATTTCGATACTACCACCAAGCATTCTTGAAGATAGCAGAGGTATTGGCACAGGTTACCTCATCTTGAGTTTCCAAATCGGTCCTTCTCTATAGAGAAAAATGGGAAAATTTGTTGTGTTATAACCATCATGGAGGTAGGATGTATGGGACGAAGCAAAGTAATTGCCATGAATAACATTACTTACACATAACTCCTGAACAAACACCTGCAACTGGCATTTTCCTTCATCTTCAGTATAATATTTCCAAGATGGGAAGATACGCACATACGATTTAACAACATCAAATGCGATAGATGCTAAACTACGACTGGCTGGTTGTGCTTCCTCCACAGGAATAGGCGTACAAACTGGTGGAGTTGGAGTTCGCCGTGATAGTACTGGCCCTTTGGACACTGGAGCTGCCTTACTGATGACCCGCAAGTATATGGGATTGCAACAGTTTTTGATAAGTAAGAGTGTCGAACCCAACGAGGAGCTAAAGGTAGAATAAATATTCCCTCAAGTTCTATCGACCACCGATACAACTCTACGCACGCTTGACGTTCGCTTTACCTAGAACAAGTATGAAACTAGAAGTGCTTTGTAGGTGTTGTTTGATAGGTTTGCAAGATAATAAAGAACATGTAAATAAAAAGTAGGGGCTGTTTAGATAAAGAAGCAATAAAGTAAGTATTAGTAGAGAGCTTTTTGTTACGAGAAAGTTATTTATCCAAGGCAATCGATAACTAGACCAGTAATCACTATTGCAATTCTATTTGAGGGAGAGGCATAAGATAACATACTTTCTCTACTTGAATCATATGCACTTATGATTGGAACTCTAGCAAGCGTCCGCAACTACTAAAGATCACTAAGGTAAAACCCAACCATAGCATTAAAGCATCAAGTCCCCTTTTATCCCATACGCAACAATCCCCTTACTCGGGTTTGTGTTTAAGTCACTCACGCAACCCACTATAAGCGAATCATGAACGCATTGCAACCCCCTACAGCGGGAATCCCTCACACTTGCACGACACGGAGGGCACCATTGGACAGCACCAATAATAAAACATGCAACTCAAACCAATCACGATCATCAATTAACCCATAGGACAAAACGGATCTACTCAAACATCATAAGATAGCCATACATCATTGGGAAATAATATATAGCGTTGAGCACCATGTTCAAGTAGAGATTACAGTGGGTAAGAGAGAGGTTACACCGCTGCATAGACGGAGGAAGAGTTGGTGATGAAGGCGGTGAAGTTGTTGGTGAAGATCGCGGTGATGATGATGGCCCCCGACGGTGTTCCAGCGCCACCGGAAGCAAGGGGGAGAGGGCCCCCTTCTTCTTATTCTTCCTTGACCTCCTCCCTAGATGGGAGAAGGGTTTCCCCTATGGTACTTGGCTCCCATGGCTTGGGAGGGGCGAGAGCCCCTCCGAGATTGGATCTATCTCTCTGTTTCTGCGTTCTCAGATTCTACCCCTTCACTGTTTCCTTTATATATGGAGATCCATAACTCCGATTGGGGTGAATCTTTCGCCCAGATCTTTCTCATAAAATTATCTTTCCTGCACCAAAAGAAGAGCGTCAACCGCCTTACGGGTGGCCCACGAGAGCCCAGGCCGCGCCCAGGGGGAGGGCGCGCCTCCCTGTCTCGTGGCCACCGCGGACACCATTTCACGTTGATTTTACTTCCCAAAAATCATAAATATTCAAAAAAAATCTCCGCCCGTTTTTATCCCGTTTGGACTCCCTTTGATATTGGGTTTCTGTGAAACAAAAAACATGCAACAGACAAGAACTGGCACTGGGCACTGGATCAATATGTTAGTCCCAAAAAATAATATAAAAAGTTGCCAAAAGTATATAAAAGTTGAATAATATTGGCATGGAACAATCAAAAATTATAGATACGACGGAGATGTATCAGCATCCCCAAGCTTAATTCCTGCTCCTCCTCGAGTAGGTAAATGATAAAAAAGATAATTTTTGATGTGGAATGCTACCTAGCATATTCTTGATCATATGTCTAATTATGGCATGAATATTAAGACACGAATGATTGAAAGCAATAGTCTATCATTTGACATAAAAACAATAATACTTCGAGCGTACCAATAAAGCAATCATGTCTTTTCAAAACAACATGGCCAGAGAAAGTTATCCCTACAAAATCATATTGTCTGGCTGTTGCTCTGTCTTCATCACACAAAGTATTTAATCATGCACAACCCCGATGACAAGCCAAGAAATTGTTTCATACTTTAATAATCTCAAACTTTTTCAACTTTCACGCAAAAATACATGAGCGTGAGCCATGGACATAACACTATAGGTGGAATAGAATATGATGGTGGGGGTTATGTGGAGGAGACAAAAAGGGAGAAAATCACACATCAACTAGGCGTATCAACGGGCTATGGAGATGCCCATCAATAGATATCAATGTGAGTGAGTAGGGATTGCCATGCAACGGATGCACTAGAGCTATAAGTGTATGAAAGCTCAAACTGAAACTAAGTGGGTGTGCATCCAACTTGCTTGCTCATGAAGACCTCGGGCATTTGAGGAAGCCCATCATCGGAATATACAAGCCAAGTTCTATAATGAAAATTCCCACTAGTGTATGAAAGTGAAAGCATAGGAGGCTCTCTCTATGAAGAACATGGTGCTACTTTGAAGCACAAGTGTGGTAAAAGGATAGTAACATTGCCCCTTCTCTCTTTTTCTCTCATTTTTTTCTCTTTTTTCTTTTTCATTCTTTTTTAATTTTTTTTCTTTCTTTTTGGTGGGCTTCTTTGGCCTCTTTTTTTTATTTGGGCTTCTTTGGCCTCTTTTATTTTTCATAATGTCTGGAGTCTCATCCGACTTGTGGGGGAATCATAGTCTCCTTCATCCTTTCCTCACTGGGGCAGTGCTCTAATAATGATGATCATCACACTTTTATTTACTTACAACTCAATATCTAGAACAAAGATATGACTCTATATGAATGCTTCCGGCGGTGTACTGGGATGTTCAATGATCTAGCATAGCAATGACATCCAAAAACGGACAAGCCATGAAAACATCATGCTAGCTATCTTACGATCATGCAAAGCAATATGACAATGAATGCTCAAGTCATGTATATGATGATGATGGAAGTTGCATGGCAATATATCTTGGAATGGCTATGGAAATGCCATGATAGGTAGGTATGGTGGCTGTTTTGAGGAAGGTATGGAGGGTGTATGGTACCAGCGAAAGTTGCACGACACAAGAGAGGCTAGCAATGGTGGAAGGGTGAGGGTGCGTATAATCCATGGACTCAACATTAGTCATAAAGAACTCATATACTTATTGCAAAAATCTACAAGCCTTTGAAAACAAAGTACTACGCGCATGCTCCTAGGGGGATAGATTGGTAGGAAAAGACCATCGCTCGTCCCCGACCGCCACTCGTAAGGAAGACAATCAATAAATAAAATTGTGCTCCAACTTCATCACAAAGTGGTTCACCATACGTGCATGCTACGGGAGTCACAAACCTCAACACAAGTGTCTCTACAATCCAAAACCACCCACTAGCATGACTCTAATATCACCACCTTTATATCGCAAAACTATTGCAAGGAATCAAACATATCATATTCAGTGATCTACGAGTTTATGTAGGATTTTATGACTAACCATGTGAATGACCAATTCCTGTCATCTCTCTAAATAGATATAAGTGAAGCAAGAGAGTTTAATTCTTTCTACAAAAGATATGCCCACGCTCTAACAAATATAAGTGAAGCAAAAGAGCATTCTACAAATGGCGGTTGTCTATATGAAGAGAAACAGGCAATCCAAACTTCAAATGATATAAGTGAAGCACATGAAGCATTCTATAAAGCCATACTCAAAAGATTTAAGTGAGGTGCAATGAGCATTCTATAAATCAACCAAGGAATATCTCATACCAGCATGGTGCATAAAAGAAAAGTGAAAACTAAATGCAAAAGACGCTCCAAGACTTGCACATAATGCACGAACGAAACGAATACGAAAACATACCGATACTTGTTGAAGAAAGAGGGGATGCCTTCTGGAGCATCCCCAAGCTTAGACGCTTGAGTCTCCTTGAATATTTACTTGGGGTGCCTTGGGCATCCCCAAGCTTGAGCTCTTGCCTCTCTTCCTTTTCCTCGTATCGAGACCTCCTCGTTTAGACACTTCATCCACACAAAACTTCAACGGAAAACTCGGTAAGATCCGTTAGTATAATAAAGCAAATCACCACTCTAAGTACTGTTGAAAACCAATTCATATTTTGTTTTTGCATTTTGTCTACTTTAATATAACTTTTTCATGGCTTAATCCACTGATATATATTGATAGATTCATCAAAACAAGCAAACTATGCATCAAAAACAGAATCTGTCAAAAACAGAACAGTTTGTAGCAATCTGAACATCCACCATACTTCTGGTACCCCAAAAATTCTACCAAAATTAGGAAAAGTAAAAAAGTTGTATGGAAGACATTGCAAAAGGAATCAGAACCATTTGACGTTCCAGTTAAAAATTTAAAATCGCGCACTACAGCCAAAGTTTCTGTCCTGCAGCGTACAAACCAACAAGCATTGTAAACATCCTAAAGGCAAACCTTGGCACATTATCTTTATAATACAATGGAATTATACAAGGGGATAATTATTTTTGATGAAAAGTTTCTGTAATCAAGATTCACAAAGTTTCCGTGAGCATGAACAAAGTTCAAGGCTAGCTCCCACTTCAACAATGCTTGTCTTTCTCACTTTCACTTTCCTTTTTTGAAAAGTTTTAGGTTCCCCTCTTTATTTTTTTGTTTTTAAACTATATAAAAGCACTCAACAGAAATAAATGACTCTCTAAAACTTCCGGGTTGTCTCCCTGGCAGCGCTTTCTTTAAAGCCATTAAGCTAGGCATATAGTGCTCAAGTAATGAATCCACCCGGATCCCAAGGTATATCAAAGCCAATTTTAATTAACAATGATTTGTAATTTAGTAGTGAGAACAAAGTAACATATATCATGCAACAACAAAGTCTAACTCTCTTCCTATGCATCGGCATGTCATAAAAGAACAATTCATGCACACATAGTAAAGGCCAATGCATAGTATAAACAGTTTCTTGCAATTTCATCATGTTGGAAACGTAAAGTGGCGGAGATGTAGTTCCTCTCCCATAATAATTGCAAGTAGGAGCAGCAAGCACATGAATATTATATCTAATAAAATCATCATGTGCAATGGTAAAAGGCAACCCATCAATATAATCCTTAATAAGCAGAAACTTCTCCGATATAGTGTAGTATGGAGAATTCAAAAAGATAATAGGACTATCATGCGTGGGTGCAATAGCAACAATTTCATGTTTAACATAAGGAAATATAGCAAGTTCATCTCCATAAGCATAATTCATATTGGAATCTTGGCCACAAGCATAATAAGCATCATCAAAAAGGGATATTTCAAACAAATTCAAGGGATCATAGCAATCAGCATAGCAATCATCCTTCGGTAAGCACGAAGGGGAATTAAATAATGTATGAGTTGGAGGGTTACTCTCATTAAAAGGTGGGCACGAGTAGCTAATCCGCTCTTCCTCCTTTTGTTCTTCGCTCTCCTCATCATCTTTTTCATCCAATGAGCTCACTGTTTCATCAATTTCTTCTTCCATAGCTTCCTACAAAATATTAGTCTCTTCTTGGACAGCGTTGACTTTCTTCATAAAAGCATTAATATAGTAATTGTATTCATAATTTTCATAGCAATATCCTAGTATAGCAAGATTTTCCGGCCTATAACCATCATCATCAAAAGCTTCATACTTTTCAAACAAAGCTTCAATATCATAGGCAGCCTTAAAAGCAACAAATTCTTCTATTTGTTCCACATCATAGTAATCATATATACCATTAGCATAAGAAGCTAAGGTTTCATTATCATTAAATTTTCATGAAAAGGGGAGGTGTGGAGCCTCCATCCTAGAGCAACAAGTAATATCATATCTCAAGTATAGATTCCAGGCATACCAACGCAACATAATAAATTGACCCCATAATAGTTTCCATTTTTGTGTCGAGCGATAATCCCTAAAGTATTCACGTTGATCCAACGTGTCTCCCATTATAAAGTTGAATGGGGTTTTCTCCAGATTATCAAAGTAGTACACAATATCTTTCGCATAATGAGAATCAAGGGCTTTAGGAGTTACCCCATCCTCATGAGTAGCAAGTACAACTATTTTTTTTGGTATTATGTCTTCCATATCCATAACTAAAGATAGAGAACAACTTAGAACAGCAAATAAAAATTATTTAGTGATAAAGCAAACAAGCACACACGAGAATATTCACCCCACGCTATGACTCCCCGGCAACGGCGCCGGAAAAAGGTCTTCATAACCCGCAAGTATACGGGATCGCAACAGTTTTCAATAAGTAAGAGTGTCGAACCCAACGAGGAGCTAAAGATAGAATAAATATTCCCTCAAGTTCTATCGACCACTGATACAACTCTACGCACGCTTGACGTTCGCTTTACCTAGAACAAGTATGAAACTAGAAGTGCTTTGTAGGTGTTGTTGGATAGGTTTGCAAGATAATAAAGAACACGTAAATAAAAAGTAGGGGTATTTAGATAAAGAAGCAATAAAGTAAGTATTAGTAGAGAGCTTTTTGTTACAAGAAAGTTATTTGTCCAAGGCAATCGATAAGTAGACCGGTAATCACTATTGCAATTCTATTTGAGGGAGAGGCATAAGCTAACATACTTTCTCTACTTGGATCATATGCACTTATGATTGGAACTCTAGCGAGCGTCCGCAACTACTAAAGATTCATTAAGGTAAAACCCAACCATAGCATTAAAGCATCAAGTCCCCTTCTATCCCATACGCAACAATCCCCTTACTCGGGTTTGTGTTTCAGTCACTCACGCAACCCACTATAAGCGAATCATGAACGCATTGCAACACCCTACAGCGCGAATCCCTCACGCTTGCGCGACATGGAGGGCACCATAGGACAGCACCAATAATAAAAACATGCAACTCAAACTAATCACGATCATGAATTAACCCATAGGACAAAACGGATCTACTCAAACATCATAAGATAGCGATACGTCATTGGGAAATAATATATAGTGTTGAGCACCATGTTTAAGTAGAGATTATAGTGGTTAAGAGAGAGGTTACACCTCTACATTGAGGGAGCAAGAGTTGGTGATGAAGGCGGTGAAGTTGTTGGTGAAGATCGCGGTGGTGATGATGGCCCCCGGCGGTGTTCCGGCGCCACCAGAAGCAAGGGGGAGAGGGCCCCCTTCTTCTTCTTGTTCCTTGACCTCCTCCCTAGATGGGAGAAGGGTTTCCCCTCTGGTCCTTGGCTCCCATGGCTTGGGGGGGGGGGGCGAGAGCCCCTCCGAGATTGGATATATCTCTCTGTTTCTGCGTTCTCAGATTCTACCCCTTCACCGTTTCCTTTATATCTGGAGATTCGTAACTCCGATTGGGGTGAATCTTTCACCGAGATCTTTCTCATAAAATTATCTTTCTTGCGCCAAAATAAGAGCGTCAACTGATGAAGTCATGTACCTAGGGTAGGGTCACCGGCCTGTCCAAAGTACCCTCCCCAAGGACATCTTCAGAAGAAGTTACCTTCCAGTCGACCAAGAGGAATTCCACTCGACGGACTCGAAGACACTCGACCATGAAGACTCACTCGACCACTAGGAGATCAAGAGCCACTCTACATCCAAACGGTCTGTAATTAAGTAGTCTTTATGGTCATGATGACACTTTATGTAAGGCGTTACCAGTAACGCCCATCTTTATGTACTTTAAACCCTGTATAACTGAGGGCAGGAGGGGTCGGGTAGACACTATATAAGCCACCCCCCTCCTCGGTGTAAAGGGTTCACACCCCTATAACTTACGCACACATAATCCAGTTGATCGCCTCCGGGCTCCGAGACGTAGGGCTGTTACTTCCTCCGAGAAGGGCCTAAACTCGTAAATCTCTTGTCTGTACAACTGCTCCATAGCTAGGATCTTGCCTCTCCATACCTACCCCCCATTCTATTGTCAGACTTAGAACCACGACAGTTGGCGCCCACCGTGGGGCGGGTGTCTTAGCGATTTTTGGAGAAGTTGCAATTTTTCCGATTGCTTTCATCATGGTTTCGGGTGGAGTTTTGGTCGAGGGCCGCGAGATCTGTCTCGGCGCGCTCACCTTCATCACCGACGACTCCGCTTGGCTCCAAGAGGCTCCACTCGACATCAACGCGCTCCCCGTCCACGGTGCGACGCATTTTCGAGCGTGTGTCCACGGTGTTCTGCTGCGGCAACTGTCGACTCCGTATCAGTCGACACCCGTGTCGTCCTCCCTCCCTATCTCCCGCCAGCGCAAGCGCTCTGGTCGGTCAAGGCTTCAGCGGTGGGTGAGGCACGCGGTAGCTCGCCAGTCGGCCACCACTCAGGTCGCGGCAATTGAGCCCGACGAATCTCTCTACAGCCTGTTCGATCTATCGACTGGCTCCGTAGAGACTGCATCCGAGTGCGACATCAGTGATCCAGCGGCGGAGGTCCTGATGGTCAACGGGCCTCGTAGCCCTCCCGGCTTCCCCCGTGACGATGGGATGGATGGTGGAGGTGACCCCACTCAGGCCCATGAGGAATATCAACCCGAGCCACTTACTTCTCTGCAAAGGGAAGAACTGCGCCGCAGGAACATGGATGCCCTGCATACTCCCATCGCGGGAGAAACTCCCGAGGCTCGAGCCTTGGAAGAGGCGCGTTTGGCCAACTTGGCTGAACGCACTTGACTGGAGAACCTCCAGCGAGCACTCGACGAGCGTGCGCGGCAACGAGTACCCGACTCTAGTCGACGTCAGCTCTTTCTGCAACCAACTCAGGTATATCGAACCCCGATTCAGAATTTAGCAGCTGCAGCCCGTATAGCAGAGTCAATTCAACCCTCTCAGTCAGAGGCTGGCAGAGGCTTGATGCAGATGAGGGATCTGCTCCGAGCCGCAGGAGATCAGAATTCGGCTGTGTCTCAGTCGGGCAACATGATTCACAGTCGATCCGTCGCTGCGAATACACTTCAGTTGGCTCATAGCTCAAGATTGCCTCCGCGGCGCGAGGGACGTGAGGGTCGGCGTGACCAGCATGATGACCGACTCGGTCGGAACGATAGGCGTCGAGTGCCCACTCCTCCCCCAAGGAGTGGGTCTTACGCCCGTCGACAGCAAGATGACAGGCACCAGTTCAGTGTTGGACGAAGAGCTCCAGTCGACCCCAAGGAACCAGGCTTTGACGCGAGATCCATCATCGTGCAAGGTCTGGTCGATCGGAACAGAGCTCATTGAGGTGATCATGACAGAGATGCGCCCACTAGCAGCCGAGTCCATGTTTCAGGTCCAGAATGCTTCAGCAGGGCTATCAGAGCCGCAGTGATCCCCCCAACTTCAGGTTGGCGACTGGGGTAAGTAAGTTCACCAGTGAGTCTAAGCCTGAAACTTGGCTTGAAGACTACCGTGTGGCGGTACAGATTGGCAGCGGGAATGATGAGGTGGCTATGAAACATTTACCACTCATGTTGGAAGGCTCAGCCAGGGCATGGTTGAATCAGTTAGCTCCTAGCAGCATTTACACTTGGGAAGATCTTTCCCGAGTGTTCGTCAGGACATTCGAGGGAACTTGCAAGCGACCAGCTGGACTGACAGAGCTGCAAGTCTACTTGTAGAAGTCGAATGAAACCTTGAGAGATTACATTCAGAGATGGATCACTTTGCATCATACCGTGGAGAACGTGTCTGATCATCAGGCAGTCTGTGCCTTCAAGGATGGCGTTAAGAACTGAGAGTTAAGTTTGAAATTTGGTCGGACCGGAGATATGACCTTGAGTCGAATGATGGAAATCGCCACCAAGTACGCCAATGGTGAAGAAGAGGACCGACTCCGGAGTGGCAAGTACAAGCCGAGTCAGTCGGAGAAAGGAAACTCCAGTCAGAAGCAGAAGTGGAAGGCCGAGCCAGCGGCTCCTGGAGAGGCTTTGGCCATGACTCAGGGCAAATTCAAAGGGAAGCCCAAAGGATCTTGGAACCCCAAGAAGGTGAAAGATAAGGAAGGAAATGACGTGATGGATCTGCCGTGTCACATCCACACGAAGAAAGACGAAGAGGGTAATTTCATCTACCCGAAACATACCACTCGCCAATGCCGGCTCTTGATCCTGCAATTCCAAGGAAAACAGCCCAAGGGCAAGGAAAAGGAGTCGGACAAAGCTGAGGACAAGGAGGACAGCGATGGAGGATATCCTCATGTTAATTCCACTCTGATGATTTTCGCTGATGTGGAGAGCAAAAGCCGATTGAAGGTTATCAACCGTGAGGTAAATATGGTCGCCCCGGCGACACCAAGTTATCTGAGATGGTCTCAAACTCCCATTACATTCGACCAGTCCGATCATCCGACTCATATAGCCACCCCCGGGAGGCAAGCTTTAGTGGTCGACCCGGTCGTTGAAGGCACTCGACTGACAAAGGTGCTAATGGGTGGTGGTAGCGGACTGAACATATTGTATGTGGAGACGCTAAAAGGAATGGGCATTCCGATGTCTAGACTGAGCGCCAGCAACATGAGTTTTCATGGAGTTATACCTGGAAAGAATACTGAGTCACTCGGCCAAATAGCTCTGGACGTGGTGTTCGATGACTCGAAGCATTTCTGCAAAGAGAGGCTGACATTTGAAGTCGTGGATTTTCAGAGTGCTTACCACGCTATTTTGGGGAGACCAGCTTACGCACGGTTCATGGCTCGACCATGTTACGTGTACCTCAAACTAAAGATGCCCGGCCCCAAGGGCGTGATCACTATCACTGGCAATCGGAAGAAGGCAAAAGAGTGTTTTCAGAAAGGCTCGAAGATTGCGATTCCCAGATAACGATGGTAGAGCTGGAAGGGTACAAGAAAAATGCAGATCCGAGTGATTTGATGCGGGCCAAGAAGCCTGCCATAGAATCAGCGTTTCAGTTGTTTGGTGAGATGAAGCCCGTTCACATTCACCCGGCCAACCCCAACGCAGCTCCGACCCATATTTCCACAACACTCGACCCTAAATAGGAAGAAGCGCTCATCCAGTTCCTCCGTGAGAACTGGGACATCTTTGCATGGAAGCTTGCTGACATGCCAGGTGTTCCCAGGGGGCTGGCTGAGCATCGCCTTAGAGTCGACTCAACAGCAAAGCCTGTCAAAGAACATCTTCGACGGTCCGCCGTCCAGAAGAGAAAGGCCATTGGCAAAGAGGTGGCTCGACTATTGGCGGCAGAGTTTATCCGAGAGATATGCCACTCCGAGTGGCTCGCCAATGTCGTCATGGTCCCCAAGAAGGACAAGTCACTTCGCATGTGCATTGATTTCAAACATATAAATCGGGCCTGCCCGAAAGATCATTTTCCTCTCCCTCGCATCGACCAAATTGTCGACTCGACTGCGAGATGTGAGAGATTGTCTTTTCTAGACGCCTATTCCGGATACCATCAGATCCGTCTGTATGGACCCGATGAGATCAAAACAGCTTTCATCACTCCATTCGGGTGCTTCTGCTATGTCACCATGTCATTCGACCTCAAGAATGCCGGAGCCACGTTCATGAGGATGATTCAGAAGTGTTTACTCACTCAAATCAGTCGGAACGTTGAAGCGTACATGGATGATATTGTGGTCAAATCACGAAAGGGTTCCGACCTGTTGACTGATCTCGCTGAAACATTTGCCAATCTCAGGAGGTATGATATCAAGCTCAATCCATCGAAGTGCACATTCGGAGTTCTTGGTGGAAAGTTACTCGGTTTTCTCGTTTCCGAACGAGGAATCGATGCTAACCCAGAAAAAGTTGGCACTATACTCCGAATGAAACGCCCTATGCGGGTGCACAATGTCCAGAAGCTTAGTGGATGCTTGGCCGCGTTAAGTCGATTCATCTCTCGCCTCGGTGAAAAGGCATTGCCTCTTTACCGACTGATGAAGAAGGCAGACAAGTTCGAGTGGACTCCAGAAGCTGATGCAGCGTTTGCCGAGCTAAAAGCTCTGCTCTCCACCCAGCCGGTGCTCGCTGCTCCAATCAGCAAAGAGCCTCTGTTGCTTTATATTGCAGCCACAGGACAAGTCGTCAGTACAGTGCTTATGGTCGAGTGGGAAGAAGAAGGGAAAGCCTTCAAAGTTCAGCGCCCAGTGTATTATCTTTCTGAAGTTTTGACTCCATCAAAGCAAAGATATCCTCATTATCAGAAGCTTGTGTATGGGATCTACATGACCACGAAGAAGGTTGCTCATTATTTCTCTGATCATTCCATTACAGTCATCAGCGACGCCCCACTTTCAGAGATTCTGCACAACAGAGATGCAACTGGTCGAGTGGCAAAATGGGCGATTGAACTCCTTCCCCTTGATATCAAGTTCGAGGCAAAGAAAGCCATTAAGTCCCAAGCGATTGCAGATTTCCTTGCCGAGTGGATTGAACAACAGCAGCCGACTCAAGTTCACTCGGAGCATTGGACCATGTTCTTTGATGGATCTAAAATGTTAAATGGTTCTGGTGCTGGGGTAGTTTTGGTTTCCCCCCGAGGAGATAAGCTCAGATATGTGCTCTAGATCCACTTTGATTCCTCCAATAATGAAGCAGAATATGAAGCAATTTTATATGGGTTGCGCATGGCCATTTCACTCGGCGTCTGTCGCCTTATGGTTTATGGCGACTCAGATTTGGTGGTGAATCAGGTGATGAAGGAGTGGGACGTTAGAAGCCCAGCCATGACTGGATACTGCAATGCAGTGAGGAAGCTTGAAAAGAAATTCGAAGGGTTAGAGCTCCATCATATACCCCGACTGAAGAATCAAGCGGCTGATGATTTGGCGAAGATAGGTTCCAAGAGAGAAGCCATTCCTAGTGATGTGTTCTTGGAGCATATCCATTCTCCATCAATCAAAGAAGATCCTTTTACTGAAGAAGCTCCACAGCCCAAGAGTATCACAGATCCGACTGAGGTTGAAGGGCCAGCAGTGGTCGACCTGATCATGGAAGCTTTAGTGATCACTCCCGATTAGACAGTACCATACATCGTGTATATCTTGAGGAAAGAGCTCCCGGAGGACGAAGAAGAGGCTCGACAGATCGTCCGCCGATCTAAAGCCTTTACTTTGATAAGGGGACAGCTGTACAGAGAAAGCGCGACTGGAGTTGGTCAGAAATGCATAACGCCAGAGGAAGGTCGAATAATCCTTGATGACATCCACTCGGGGACCTGTGGCCATCATGCGTCCTCTCGGACCATCGTGGCCAAAGCATACCGAGCCGGATTTTACTGGCCAAGAGCGAATGAAATGGCAAAGAAGATAGTCGACAAGTGTGAGGGATGTCAATTTTACTCCAATATGTCACACAAACCCGCATCAGCTTTGAAAACCATACCACTCGTCTGGCCCTTCATAGTATGGGGGTTGGATATGGTGGGGCCCTTGAGAACAGGCAGAAGCGGTTTCACACATGTGCTGGTAGCAGTCGACAAGTTCACCAAGTGGATCGAGGCTAAACCCATCAAGAACCTTGACGCTGGTACTGCTGTCAGCTTCATCAGAGAATTGATATTCAGATATGGAGTCCCGCACAGCATCATCACTGATAATGGGTCAAACTTCGATTCGGAGGAATTCAAGGCGTTCTGCACATCTAAGGCACACGAGTCGACTATGCTTCAGTCTCCCATCCTCAGTCGAATGGACAAGCAGAGCGGGCCAATGGCTTGATTCTCAAAGGGTTGATGCCCCGACTGATGCGTGAGCTCAAGCATGCGGCTAGAGCATGGGTCGGCGAACTTCCCTCGGTGCTTTGGGGGTTAAGGACCACGCTCAACCGGTCGACTGGAAGAACTCCGTTCTTCTTGGTCTACGGAGCTGAAGCAGTCTTGCCGAGTGACCTGCTCCACAATGCTCCTCGGGTCGAGCTCTACACCGAAGCTGAAGTAGAACAAGCACGGCAGGATGCAGTCGACCTTTTAGAGGAAGAAAGGGAGATGGCTCTGATCCGATCGACCATTTATCAACAAGACTTGCGTCACTTCCACGCCAAAAACGTGACGAGTCAACCCTTCCAGGAAGGAGATTTGGTTCTCCGAGTGGATCAGCAGAAACCATACAAGCTTGCTCCTTCTTGGGAAGGTCCCTTCATCGTCACCAAGGTTCTCCACAATGGAGCGTACCGTCTTTACAACGTCGAGCACAACATCGACGAGCCCCGAGCTTGGAATGCGGAGCTACTCCGCCCCTTTTACACTTAAGTATTCACTCGGATGAGTTGTAATAAAAATACTTCTGTAGTTCATGTTTCACAAGATAATAGTGTCATAATTTCCCCAATGATTGTTGTCACTTTTATTTGTTCAATAAAATTTCCCCTCAGTGGGTGGCTTAGCTGCGAATCCGTTTCGCCTAAGTTTGTAAAAAAAATCCTTGCCGAGTGGTGACTTAGCCTCCCACTCGGGGGCTTAGCTGCGAATCCACTTCGCCTAAGTTTAAACAAAATCCTACCGAGTGGTGAGCCAGCCTCCCACTCGGGGGCTTAGCTGCAGTCTAAGTACTCGCCTAAATTTCAACAAAATCCTACCGAGTGGTGAGCCAGCCTCCCACTCGGGGGCTTAGCTGCAGTCTAAGTACTCGCCTAAGTTTGAACAAAATCCTACCGAGTGGTGAGCCAGCCTCCCACTCGGGGGCTTAGCTGCAGTCTAAGTACTCGCCTAAGTTTCAACAAAATCCTACCGAGTGGTGAGCTAGCCTCCCACTCGGGGGCTTAGCTGCAGTCTAAGTACTCGCCTAAGTTTCAATCAAATCCTACCGAGTGGTGAGCCAGCCTCCCACTCGGGGGCTTAGCTGCAGTCTAAGTACTCGCCTAAGTTCAAGTACAACATGCGCTCCGCAAGGAGGACGAGGTGCAGGTCGACTGCTACCCTCTTCCTCCGAGCTACGCCACAAGTACAACGTGTGCTCCGCAAGGGAGACGAGGTGCAGGTCGACTGCCACCCTCTCCTTCCAAGCTACGCCACAAGTATAATGTGTTCTCCATAAGGAAGACAAGGTCGATTAAACGCCTTATCCCTCAGAGAGACGCCGTAAAAAATCCTACCAAGTGGAAAGCAAACCTCCCACTCGGGGGCTTAGCTGCAGCCCAGTGCTCGCCTAAGTTTTCAGAAATCCTACCGAGTGGAGAGCAGACCTCCCACTCAGGGGCTTAGCTGCAGCCCAGTGCTCGCCTAAGTTTTTTTTTAAATCCTACCGAGTGGAGAGCAGACCTCTCACTCGGAGGCTTAGCTGCAGCCCAGTGCTCGTCTAAGTTTTTAAAAAAAATCCTACCGAGTGGAGAGCAGACCTCTCACTCGGAGGCTTAGCTGCAGCCCAGTGCTCGCCTAAGTTTTAAAAAATCCTACCGAGTGGAGAGCAGACCTCTCACTCGGAGGCTTAGCTGCAACCCAGTGCTCGCCTAAGTTTTTGAAAATCCTACCGAGTGGAGAGCAGACCTCCCACTCGGGGGCTTAACTGCAGCCCAGTGCTCGCCTAAGTGTATTGGGGAACAAATCGATTGCAATTAGCGCCTCGCTTTAGCCTGCAAAAGACACCTCAGACCAAATGCAAACATATTCAATGTCAAATCCAAGTTTGGATAACACCTAACGGAACCGAAAGTGCTCAGGCGCTAAGCCTGTTAAGGTTTGTCAGTTACAAAAATCACTCGGCATACCGAGGCGAATTTAAAGTATCAAGCTTAGAAGTTTTTTGCCCCTCTTGTGGAGGGCTGGAAGGTGCAACAAACTCATCCAGGTCGATTCCATCTGCAATCCGAGTGGCAGCAGCGATGAAGGTCTCCATGAAAGATCGGAAATCGTGCTTCTTGGTGTTAGCCACCCTAAGGGCCGCCAGCTTGTCCTCTCGTACATCCTTGCAATGAACGCGGGCCAGAGACAGAGCAACATCCGTGCCACACCTGGTAGAAGACTTCTTCCACTCCTGCACTCGACTTGGGATCTCGTTCAGTCGAGTCATCAGAGACTCGAGGTCGTTCTGGAGCGTCTCTCTTGGCCAGAGTGTTGTGTCGATGCGAGAAGTTGCGACCTTCAGCCTTGCGAGATAGTCAACGACAGCAGCAACGCGAGATTCGAGCCGGAGCACATTCATGGCGACTTCATCTTTCACGGGAGAGTTGATGGGATCCAGGTTTATTTCCAGTCGACTAGTCTCCTCTTCAAAGTTCTGGCAAAATTCTGCAAGCACAACCACCGAGTCAAGACAACAGTCGGATGGAAAGATCACAGTTAAAATGTCTATTTGATAGAAAAGATTACCTTCAAGCATGAGGAATAGCTTCTTGGCGAGTCCTCCCAGATAAGCCTCCAGATCGTTCTTCTTTCCCACCAACTCACCGACCTTGTCATTCAGGGCAATCTTATCACTTTTCAGTCGACTGACCTCCTTGTTGGCCGCATCAAGAGCAGCTTTCAGATTGGTGTTTTCTTCTTCAAGCTTGGTGACTGAAGCCAGCTTCTCATCTGCGAGCTTGGTCTTCTCTAAAGCCGCTTTCTGCATCTCAGCCAAGTCAAGGTCTTTCTTCTTCAGGGCATCCCTCACTTTGTCTGCAAAGTTACAGTGAGATCAGACTCTGAAACAGAAGAGAGGCAAAGGCAGTCGTTGAGGGCCTCACCAAACATACCTTTTGCTTCCTCCTTCGCCTTCGTTAAGTTCTCCTGGGCCAGTTTCAGATCAAGCTCGAGCTGGATGTGTTTGTTCTCCAACTCAGTATAACGAGCCGCCAGATCGCAGGATTTCTGCGAAGAACCAATCGACAGAAGTCAAAGACAATTCACTTCCGAGTGACTAAGGAAAAATCATAGCGTTTCTAAGAGTACGGTCGAATACAAACATTCAACCATAGTCTCGGGGACTACATCCAGTGGGTGCACTCAGCGTGCCCCCACTAGTTTTATCAGTTAGAGTCGACCAGTCGACCAACAAAAAAAACGGGAGGTGTTCTTCAGACTGTAGTCGACTGCCTGCAGTCGACCACAGTCTCGGGGACTACACCCAGTGGGTGCACTTAGCGTGTCCCCATCGGTCTACGAATCCATTCGACCTAGTCGAGTAAGGAAAAAACTTAAGACATAAAGACTATGGTCGACTGCCAGCAGTCCACCATAGCCTTGGGGACTACACCCAGTGGGTGCACTCGGAGTGCCCCCACCCGTCTATGAATCCAGTCGACCTAGTCGAGTAAGGAAAAAACTTAAGACATAAAGACTATGGTCGACTGCCAGCAGTCCACCATAGCCTTGGGGACTACACCCAGTGCGTGCACTCAGCGTGCCCCCACTAACCCGGAATTTCAATCGACACACCCAGCGGGTGTAGTACAAGCTCTAAGAATTTCAGAAAGAAGGGTTTTCAGATATCATATCCTAACAGAACAGGCAGTGACCGACTGACCTAAACATTACTCTGAAGAGCTGAACTGGCATCATAGGCTGCCCGGCTGGCTTCTCGGATTGCCTTCACTTGCTCCATCATGACCCCCGCCTGGCGTATTGCTTCTTTAGCAGCACTAGCTTGGTCTTCTGGGACGTGGTGGGTTGAGAAAAGCGAGGGTTGAGTAGCACTCGACGATGAAGGACGAGCACTCGTCAACGGCACCACAAAGGATATGGTAGGCCAAGTGACATTGTCTCCCTCCACGACCAACGTCTCGGGTGCTAGCACGTCTTGAGTTGCCTTGCCAGCAGACGCTTTCTTGTTCCTTCTCTGCCTCAGTGGTTCCTCGTCATCGTCGTCGGGAAGGTCGATAACGACGTTAGAGGAAGCTGCAGAAAAATAATCAAAAATTAGAGACAAGAAGCCAATCGACTGAAGATGGAACTACAAGAGTCATACCAGGTTTCGAAGTAACAGCATCCTCCATCTCCTGATCTTCAGCCCTGACCGAGGTATCAGAAGTAGCAGCACTACAGTTCCAGAAGTCAGTCGATTAGCTCATGAGTCGACCAAGAATAAGTTCATGTGGAACGGGAAAACTCAAGTTACACCATTACCCTGAGATTGTGGGGGATCACCATCTTCATCTTCGGCAAGACCTTCGCCGGCTTCGACGGCACCACTCGAGATTGCTTCAGAGCTTTCTCAGTCGGCACCGGAGAAGTCGTCCGAGGGCGCTTGGTCGACTGCGCGACGATCGCGGCCCCCTTACCACGCTCGGCCGTGGGGTCATGGGCAAGCTTCGAGCGTCTTTCCGAGCGAGGAGGTACAACTTCCTCCTCCTCCTCCTCCTCTTCCTCCTCACCAGAGTCATCACCCTCATCATCGTCATCAGCATCCGAATCCCACTCCTCCGGGCTTTTGCCCCCACTTCCTTCCTCCTCCTCAGTCGGCATTTGCGCTCCATTGGGCATCGAGTATAACTCAGTGGTGGCCTGACAGACAACAAAACAAAACATAGGTCAATCGACCAATTCGCAGCGAAGCAGAATGAATAAAGCAAGATTACAATTGGAGATAAGTGGTCATACCGTGTCCAGTGTGTAGGTATGGTCGAGTGGTGGGATCCTCCTAGCCCCTCGAGGGTTGTCCTTATTCCCTGTGATTGCGGCCACCCACCTCTCCAGTGTGGCGTTGTCGACCGCTTCTGGATGGTTTCGAGTGGTGTCTTCGGTACCATAGTACAGCCACATCGGGTGGCCTTGGTACTGAAGCGGTTGGATGCGCCGTCTAAGGAAGACCTCCAGAAGATCCATACCCGTCACTCCGTCCCGAACAAGCTGGACTACGCGCTCCATCAACATTTTTACATGAGCTTTCTCCTCAGGAAGCACCTTCAGAGAAGAGGGTTTGTTCACTCGGTCCATGGAGAACGGAGGGAGACCAGTCGACTGCCTCGGTGTCGACTCGTCTTGGCAGTAGAACCAGGTCGACTGCCACCCTCTGACCAACTCAGGAAGGGTCATGGCCGGGAAGGTACTCTTACTCCTCATCTGAATCCCAAGACCCCCGCACACCTGGATAACCCTAGTCCTCTCATCATCCGGACTCGCCTTTTTCACCGTCTATGAGCGACAGGTGAATATGTGCTTAAAGAGACCCCAGTGTGGTCAACAACCCAGGAAGTTCTCGCACATGGACACGAAAGCAGCAAGATAGGCAATGGAATTGGGAGTGAAATGGTGGAGTTGCGCCCCAAAGAAGTTCAAAAACCCTCGGAAGAAAACACTCGGCGGCGGAGAGAATCCACGGTCTACATGAGTGGCTAGGAGAACGCACTCACCCTCCTGCGGCTGCGGTTGCCGCTCGGTGCCCGGAAGCCTTGCTAACCCGTGGGAGATCAGAACCTCGTTGGCCAGGTCATTAAGATCCGCCTCGGTGATGGTCGAGCGGATCTAATCCCCTTGGACCCAACCTTGCGGCAGGCGGGACCTTGACGAAGATCCGCCCCGACTGGACGCTCTTCCCTTCACTTTCCCCGTCGCCGTCGCCTTCTTCGCGCGCTCCAAGGCCGTCGTCTTCTCCTTCACCATTGTCGCCGGCAAAGCACGCGAGGAGTGGATGGGCGGAGGCGAGAGCAGGCGCAGCGGGCAGAGGCGAAGAGGGCAGAGAGGAGAACGAGAAGGCACTGTTCAAAAACCCTCGCCCGACGCTTTATATAAGGACGCTTCCGAGTGGCTGACAAGTAGGCCCGGGCGGTCCTGTCACATCCCGAAACAGTCGCACACGCGTGATACATGGCGAAAAATGCGGCGCGGAAATCGAGGCGTCCACGCCTTATCCCATCCGAGTACCGCGGTCTGCCCTGCTTCGCGCGCTTCCCAAAATTCGGATCCCACAAAATCTGCTAGCGGCAGATCAATCTGTCAGATGATAGATTTCCTGCGATCTGTCGCTCGGAAGTTCACTAAGTTCAAAAGTTCACTCGACAGAAGAAAGGAATGGATCAAGGCGACTGAAATAAAAGTTGCTGCCATCATTACAAAAGATTATTGATCCAAGATGAGACATGTTCAGAACACAAAAACAGGTCGGAAAGATTATCAACTCCTTCCTCACTCAAACCTCGATCCATTCGGGGGCTAATGATGAAGTCATGTACCTAGGGTAGGGTCACGGGCCTGTCCAAAGTACCCTCCCCAAGGACATCTTCAGAAGAAGTTACCATCTAGTCGACCAAGAGGAATTCCACTCGACGGACTCGAAGACACTCGACCATGAAGACTCACTCAACCACGAGGAGATCGAGAGCCACTCTGCATCCAAACGGTCTGTAATTAAGTACTCTTTATGGTCATGATGACACTTTATGTAAGGCGTTACCAGTAACGCCCATCTTTATGTACTTTCAACCCTGTATAACTGAGGGCAGGAGGGGTCGGGCAGACACTATATAAGCCACCCCCCTCCTCGGTGTAAAGGGTTCGCACCCCTGTAACTTACGCACACATAATCCAGTCGACCGCCTCTGGGCTCCGAGACGTAGGGCTGTTACTTCCACCGAGAAGGGCCTGAACTCATAAATCTCTTGTCTGTACAACTGCTCCATAGCTAGGATCTTGCCTCTCCATACCTACCCCCCATTCTACTGTCAGACTTAGAACCACGACATCAACCGCCTTACGGGTGGCCCACGAGAGCCCAGGCCGCGCCCAGGGGGAGGGTGCGCCCCCCTGTCTCGTGGCCACCCCGGACACCGTTTCGCGTTGATTTTACTTCCCAAAAATCATAAATATTCCAAAAAAATATCCGTCCATTTTTATCCCGTTTGGACTCCGTTTGATATTGGGTTTCTGCAAAACAAAAAACATGCAACAGACAGGAACTGGCACTGGGCACTGGATCAATATGTTAGTCCCAGAAAATAGTATAAAAAGTTGCCAAAAGTATATAAAAGTTGAATTATATTGGCATGGAACAATCAAAAATTATAGATACGACAGAGACGTATCACTTACTAACTGCTCTTGTTTGGGAGCTCTGTGGTGGAGATGGTGCTGTGCCAATAGGAACTGGGTTACTATCGGCTGGGGTTGGGGTTAGATTGGGTGAAGCTGGTTCTCTGTCCATCGCAGTAGGGGTACAATCTGTGAGAGTTTGGGTTATGTGTGGTAGGGTTGGTTCTTGTGCATGTACAACCGGGGTGCTATCTCCACCATGAGGTAGAACTATTTTATTTGAAGACCGTGTTGTTATTCCGCTAGATACTAGCATCACCCGCTCCAATTCAAATGGCTGATAAACAGGAAACATAGTTGAATGTACATACATTGTATGAGAGAGAGATGCAATAGATAGTGTGGAAAAAAGAGGGCATGAAATAGTTGACATGTATATTGTTTAACTAAAACAGATAGCATGACATAATTTCACATATATGATGTCTATCTAAACTGGATAGCTTAGCATAACCTAATTCAAAGATATGATGAATAACTAAACAATATCGCATGACATAATTCACCTACATGTTATCTAAGTAATCAGGATCGCATCATTTTATTCACATATGTGATTTATATGCTAAACAGAGGGCATTCGATATGATGTCTGAACTAAGAACATGGTGTTGAATATTGTGTATATGATGTCTAAACTATGCAATGCAAGACACCGTATGCATGATATGAGCAGTATAACCGTGCCAAGTTAGAGCATACACCTCAGTGGGGGAATAGGACTGGTCATCTGTCTCTGAATCCATCTCTAAGGAGCTATCGGGACCCAACAAGAGATTTGCTTCGACAGGTAGCACTGTCTGCTCTGAAGGCCTTGTTTTCACTCCAGATTTTTCCATCTCCCACCCAAATGGCTGATTCACAGGAAGAGTAGTTTAATGTACAAACATTGTCGACAAATGGAAATGTAATGAAGAAAAGGATAGGCAAGATGTCATTCAAATATATGATGCCTGGTTAAACAGGATGGTATTGCACATTTCACATATATTATGGCTGGCTAAAAGACATGAGACTGCATAATTCCCATATATGATATAGAAACTAAACAGGTGGCATTATAGAACATGTCTAAACTAAGCAGATGACATATATGATGTCAAAAGTAGGCACTACAAGGCAACATATGCATGATATGACTAACATCATAGTGCCAAGGTAGAGCAAACACCTTGGGGGTAAATAGGAGTGGTCAACGGCGTCTGAATCCGCCTCAGAACAGATATCTTCCTCTGGATTACAATCTGGAGAGGGGTGGGGAGGGTTTGCCATTGAACCCACCATGGAGCAATGTCTACATGACATTGTATTGCCGCGCAAAACTCTTCTCTTTTTCTCTACATGTTCAGCATGACTATGTACAATATCTGACATGCATACGAAAAAATATGGTGAGATTATGTAAGGAGAGCATGCAGAAATTTAGAGTGATGGTAACAACCAATGGATCGATGTTTTTCCGTTGAACCAAAATAGCCCTAATGGATCGACGTGAATGTATAGTAATAAGTGATGCAACAAGTGTACAACCTCTTTGTCGTAGCCGTGTCGACCTCAACATCATTGGGTTGGTCGCTGAAGCAGTTGAGGCAGAGGTGGCTGCCGGAGGTGTGGAGGAAGATCTGAGGAATCTATAGACGGCGTCCAGGGCACTGCTCTGTTGTGATGGATCATTCTGTCATTGGAGCAGCTCCGGTGAGCCGTAAGACGTCAAGGCTGAAGCAGCACAAGACAGACATCGTCAATCTCAAGTGGGATTCTAATAGCATCTCCAATAGATGATGTAAAATGGATGTAAAATTAACATCACCAAAAACCACCTGACTACAACAGATGAGGTAAAAACTGTTGACTATGAACTTAACTATCGAAACTGAAATTTACTATGGAATCCGAATGCTACTGTCGAAGCTGAATGCAATGGTAGCAGAGAAGCACTTGACATGTAGTTTAGGGAGGGCCTGCAGTTCATCTTCAACCTGCACCCCCTGAGCCGCTTGCCACCACCGGCCGAACCGCCGGCCCTAGCGCCGCCTTGCCACCCCGAAACAACTCGCCACCGCCGCCCCGGCCAGCCCTCTAGCCCCCCGCCCCCACCCAGAACCCTAAGATAGATAGTGGGGTACCTCTCCGGCGAGCCCCCGTCCCCGCTACGGGTGGTTCTTCCTTAACTCCGGCGAGCCCCCCCCCCCAACCCCTGAAAATCGACTGACCCAAAAGTCGATTCAGTCGACTGAAGTGTGGCTTAATCAGAGCAGAGCAGTAGCATGAGCGAGGGGGAGAGCAACAGCAGCAGCTAGGCAATCGAGCGATCGAGCGAGAGCCGGAGCAGTAGCAGCAGCGCGAGCAAGCGAGCAAGAGCCGGAGCAGCAGCAACAGATCCGGATGGTATGGATGCCGCCGCCGAAGGGGCCTCACACTTGGGGAGAGCCGTCATGGAGATGTCGCCCATGGCGCCGGCTTCAAGGTAGGCGCTCCATGGGGGTGTGGGATGGAGCACCGTCGGTGCCGGGAGGTCGAGTTAAGGAGAAGGTGCGATGCGATGAGTGTACAACCTCTTTGGTGGCGCCGAGTAGGCCTCGGCTTCGTCCGAGGATCGGTGAGGATGCTATGGTTCCGGTGGAGCAGGCTAAGGCGGCGCTGTGGGGATGGAGCAGCCGCGATAGAAGAGGCGATCGTCGGAGCAGCTTCTTGGAGGTGGAGGACGGGGCGGCTGAACTGGGGGGACGACGAGATGGACGACGGATCCTCATCTGGGGAGGTGGATAAGGGACATCGAGCTATTGTGGTGGACGTCGTCGTCAGGGAAGAGGCCTGGCTGGGCAGCGGTGACGTGGCGGGCGGAGGAGGGTGGGGTTTCGCTGTTGGAGTGGAGAGGTTATGGCGGCCTAGGATTTCGAATGGCGAAAAGGGGGCGATGGGAGGGGGTGAAGCATGACTTAGGGACGCGCTTGTCCAAAATGTAGGGTGTGTTACAAAAGTACCCCCCCCCACACACCGATTTGAACTAGCGGCCCTTTCGGCTCAGGATTAGAAGGGGGATTTCACGTGTCGGGATTTGGCAGCTGGAGGAAGTTTTCGCGCGCATTGTAATTTCAGGATAGCAAGGCGCGGGTTGTGAAGGTGCCAGTTTTGGGAGCACGATATCTGAATTTTCGGGATATAACAAGATGCGGGTTGAATTTTAGGGACAAGCCTAACGTGTAGTAATATTGTACTTGTACGTACCAAATCAATTCGGACTTCCCTCAACCAAAAGGAAAACAAAAAAATAAAACTATTCACACCACACAAAGAGAGAGTCTTGCCCCGTTTTACTATACAAATGCTATTCAAAGCTACTCCCTCCTTCCATCTATATAGGGCCTAATGCGTTTTTTGATGCTAACTTTGACCAAATATTAGAGCAATGATATAAGACATGCAACTTACACAAAGCACACCGTTAACTTCGTCTGTGAAAGGTTCTTTCAATGATATAATTTTCACATTGTGCATGTCATATACTATTAATCTTGTCAATAGTCAAAGGCGGTCTTAAAAATCTCATTACGCCCTATATAGATGGAAGGAGGGAGTATGAATCCATGTTATGTCTGATTAAATTTTTTCCTTGCTGTATAATGCATGTAACCTACTCATACCAACATTTTAGTGCATTCCAAATGTCTATACTGCCGCTGCAATTCGAACTAAATTTGAATTCGTTTCTCTATTTCAATAAGAATCTACAATCATGATTGTTGCCAACTTCAACCATCATAGTTTCCTTGCTATCCGCCAGATATAAATCGGACGGCCTATAATGCAGGATGGCAGGCACACCATCATCAACAACTCTGTTTTTTTATAAGAGTAGAGATAGAATATATTAAATGTAGTATAACATGTTCATAAACACACCATGTGTATCATTGTTATAGATTCACACATGCGTCGGTTTAAAACACTATGATAAATTCTTCAAATATCCGAATTCGCTTTTTATAATGAAGTATATATGATCTCTATTCGTCTTTTACACCCACACAACCCTCTTATCTTTGTAGCTAGCGCTAACTTTCTCTTGTGCATGCACACACCCACATCCCTCTCACCCTCCCTCAGCATTCTCTAGCTCCATAGCGCAAATTCGTATTTTCACTTTAGTTCACCCACGGTGTGTGTAGGCCCCCCAGCTCCTTCTTTACGGCACACATCGATCGATATGCCTCTCTAGCCAGGTGTGCCTAGCACAAACACAAGCTACCCCTCTTTTCTTGTCACCGTCCATGCCTCACTCCCACCACTCTTTTCATCGGTCTCGTACTCGCACACTCCTCCCCGCTCAATATAGTATGCCTCTCGTACCACCTCCTACATGAATCCCTCTCTCTCTATCCTTCTCCTTGTTCCTCATTTGCTTCTAACACACACATGCATGTATACCGATCGATCTCCCAACATATACCTAGATCGACTTTAACTACCCCCCCCCTCATCGATCGACGTACCTCACAAGTTATGTCTCTCCTTTCTCTAACAAAGGGTGATTGATCTTCCTATGTAGTTATGTCTGCTTACCACAGCCACATCGTCCCCCCTCATCATTCGTGCATGCCTCCTGACCCGTCTCTCACACGCACGTGCACAAACAACAAGCAGCTATCTCCTCTCTTATTGATATTGCGGGCGTGCCCTCCGTTTGTCTAGCAAGCCTATCCCACCATTTGTTAGAAGCAACTCCACTACCACCCCCTCCAACACTCTAGCTCTATCTCTCTCCCAACCTTATTCCTCTCCTGCACATATGCATGGATGCCGATCGATTTCCCTTAATACATGAGGCAGATCGATCTACTTAATACATGAGGTAGGCCTCTCTCCTCCTCCACACATATACCAGCCATTGTACCTCTATAGTTAATTGGGCCTCCCTCTTCCCCCACCACACACCGATAGTCGAGCGCTGCAGGTAGGTATCCATGCCACAGAGACAAACTACACATGTCCCCTTTCACGTTCCAGTAGGCTAGCCACTCTATATCTTTGACGTGGGCACACACAAATTCGATGGCACTCTTTATCGATTGCGCGTGCACACACACACACACATCATCCCTCTTTTCGATTCTATGGACACCTCAAGCCGATGATACCTCCACTCTCTTCTCGTGGATCGCCCCCTCTATATACATGTTATATCCAGGACTCTATTTCACACACATTGCATATGTTACATTTTTTTATTAACCCCCCC